>NC_135234.1:401911203-402096203 GCF_051348905.1 Ranitomeya variabilis
TGCACTTACTGGGGCGCTGTGGAAAACCACGTTGGTCAGGTCACCTCTCCAGTAAGTGCATATTTATATGTCTTTATTTAACCCTTTAGGGATTCAGATGTCTATCTTGCGAGGACATCACTGGGGTCAGTATTGAGAGTAGCACGGTGCACTTTTTTCATGGAGGGTAGACCAGACTCACGTTGATGTATTTTCCTAATTTATCAAGTAGTGTTCATGTACTAATACCTATTGGTATCTGATATAAATGTAATCTAATGATTTGGCTACATATTGTAGTGTTTGTTCAATAAAGTTAATTCTTTTTATAGCACAGTATACTGTTCTTTCTTGTGTGTGATCTGTACTTTGGTCAGTTATATGTGCCACTATATGCTAAGGGGATTTTGTGTTGTGCTAAGGTCAAGCGTATGCAGAGCCTTCTCCACTCTATGAACCGGGACCCGACAAAGGGAAGGCAGAGAAATTTCATTGAGGTGGAAGGTGGACACAACCTTCGGAAGGAAGGATGGGACCGCACGGAGGACTACCTTGTCCTGGTGAAAAGCCAGAAAGGGCCGTCTGCAGGAGAGTGCTGTCAGTTCAGACACCCTGCATAGCGAGGTGATTGCCACCAGGAAAACCACCTTCTGGGAGAGAAGGCAGAGCGGGACCTCCTTAAGGGGTTCGAAGGGTGGTCCCTGCAATGCTGTCAGGACCAGGTTGTGGTCCCACGTTTCTAATGGTCATCTGTAGGGGGGGAACCAATCGGGAAACCCCCTGAAGGAATGTCCTTACTTGCGGCTTGGTAGCAATGCGCCTTTGAAAAAGCACTGAGAGGGCTGACACCTGGCTCTTAAGCGAGCCCAGGGACAGCCTGGCCTGCAGACCCGAATGAAGAAAACCAAGTAGTTTGGGGAGGGAATAAGGCTACTTTCACACTAGCGTTGTGCACTGCACGTTGCTATGCGTAGTTTTGTAGAAAAAAGCATCCTGCAAAAGTGCTTGCAGGATGCGTTTTTTCTCCATTGACTTGCATTAGCGACACCTTGCCACATGTCGCAACCATGCGTCATGTTGCGTCGGTCCGTCGCCACCAAAAAACGTTGCATGTAACGTTTTTTGGTGCGTCGAGACCGTCTTTTCCGACCGCGCATGCGCGGCTGGAACTCCGCCCCCGCCTCCCTGCACCTCACATTTTGAAAAACAGCATCCGCTGCCCCCGTTGTGCGGCGCATTCACTGCTAGCGTCGGTACGTCGCAACAACGCAATTCGGCGTACGATGCTAGTGTGAAAGTAGCCTAAGGGAATGGGGTCTGGCCACGAGATTCGCACCAAGTAAAGAAAGCTTTCCAGGTACGGTAATAAATCTTGGCAGAGGCTGGCTTCTGTGCCCTGATCATGATTCCAATGACGTCCGGCAAGAGCCCTGCCTGGGTGAGAACCCAGGTCTCAAGGGCCAGGCCGTCAAATTGAGAGCCCCTGAGTTCTGGTGGTAGAACGGGCCTTGTGATAGAAGATCGGGGCAGTCGGGGAGAAGCCAGGGGGCATCTGCTGTAAGTTGTACGATGACTGTGTACCATGTACGTCTGGGCCAGTCCGGTGCGATTAGGATGGTTGGAATCCCTTTTGCTTGATCTTCCTCACCACCCTGGGTATCAAGGGGAGAGGTGGAGAAATTTACAGAAGCTGGAACTGGGTCCAGTCCTGAACCAGAGCGTCTGCTCCGAGCGACCGTGGATCGTGTGTTCTGGCCATGAAGTTGGAGACCTTGGCATTGGAGTGGGATGCCATTAGGTCCACATCTGGGGTCCCCCAGCGGTGGCAGATCTGGCAAAAAATTTCAGGATGGAGAGACCACTCTCCCGAGTCTATTCCTTGTCGGCTGAGGAAGTCTGCTTCCCAGTTGTCCACACCCGGAATGTGGACCGCGGAGAGAACTGACCCTTTGTCCTCCACCCAGTGGAGGATGTGTGACACTTCTCGCATCGCCTGGGTACTGCGGGTCCCCCCTTGGTGATTCACATATGCCACGGCCGTGGCATTGTCCGACTATTCTGATGTGAGAAGCTGCCAGTAAGTGATGGAAGGCCCTCAATGCCAGGAGGATGGCACGAATTTCCAGGATGTTGATGGGCATGGTCGCTTCCACTGGGGACCACTTGCCCTGTGGTGTAGGTGCACCGCACCCCAACCCTTCAGGCTCGTGTCGGTTAAAACCTTCCATTGACCTGTGAGAAAGGATTTCCCCTTTGCTAGCGAGGTTGGCTTGAGCCACCAGTGCAGGGACCTCCTGGTTGACGACGTTAGCTGGAACTCCCTGTTGAGAGAAAAGGGATTCCTGTCCCAGGACTTGAGAATGGCTAGTTGGAGAGGCCTGAGGTGAAACTGGGCAAATGGGACCGCTTCTATTGCTGCCCCATCTTGCCAAGGACTCTCATGCCAAACCGGAGAGATCGAGGGGGTTTGCGGAGGAGGGTGCGGAGAGCCAGTGCCTTGTCCTTGGGAAGGAGCACTAGACCCCTGGAGGTGTTAAATAGCAATCCCAGGAAGGTCCGGGACTGACTCGGATTTGGTGATGACTTTTGTAGGTTGATTAACCAGCCCATGCGACTGAGAGTATCGATTGTGATTGAGACGCTGAGCTCGCAATCTTTGAAGGTGGGAGCCTTGATAAGTAGATCGTCCAGGTATGAACGACTACTATGCCTCTGGAGTGCAGGACGTCCATGGTGGCTCCCATGACTTTGGACTCGCCACGTTCACCAAACGGGAGAGCCACGAATTGGTAGTGGTCCTGGCCTATTGCGAACCTGAGAAATTTCTGATGGGCAGGTGCAATCGGTATATGCAGGTATGCATCTTGTATGTCTATGGAGGCGAGATATTCTCCCTTCTCCATGGACGCAATGATGGACCGAAGGGACTCCATGCGGAAGTGACGGACCCGTACTGATTGGTTGAGCCGTTTTAGGTCTAGTATGAGCCGTACGCTGCCTCCTTTCTTGGGAACTACGAACAGATTGGAGTAGAACCCTCGGAAGCGGTCAGTCGTGGGGACCGGTACTATGACTCCTGCTTGAAAAAGCGAGGAGACCGCTTGGTGGTAGACACGAGCCTTGGCTGGTGGTTTTGGGGGGACAGAGGAAGAATCGGTCCGGTGGGTTGGCGGTGAACTCTATTTTGTATCCAGAAGACACTAGTTCCCTGACCCACCTGTCTTCTGTAATAGGCAGCCAGACTTGATGAAAGAGCAAAAGTCGGCCGCCTACTGGTGTGGTGTCTTCCGGCATCCGTGAGTCATGATGAGGAGAAAGTCTGAGATTTTCCTCCTCTGGGCTTAGGCTGGCCTGCTTTTGACTGCCAGGTCTTGTCCGACCTTTGCGTCGATCGTGAGTTGTCCCTGCGTGGGGAACGGTTACGATTCTGTGCTGGACGCGAGACGGACCAGCCCGAGGAAAGGATCGGAATTGACTTTGGTTACGCTTCTTGTAAGTGCGTTTAGGTTTTAGTTGGGGAAGAAAAGTACTCTTACCCCCGGTAGCGTTGGATATCATCTTGTCCAACTGTTCACCGAAAAGTCACCCACTGAGGTAGGGGAGGTGCGTGAGTGACCTCTTTGAGGCTGCGTCCGCTTTCCATTCCCGCAGCCAGAGGATACGCCAAATTGTGATGGCGTTTGATGCTATCCCTGCTACTCCCCTTGCTGAATCCAGAGCTGCATGAAGCGTGTAATCTGCTACAACTGCTATTTGAACTGCTTGGTCCGACAGCTCAGGAGCGGATGCTTGAAGAGCTTGTAAATTTTTCGCCCAGGCCAGAATGGCCTTGGCGGCCCAAACTGAGGTGAACGCGGGAGCCAGGGATGCCCCTGCAGCCTCGAAAAATTGAACGAGCCATGCGTTCTACCTGCCTGTCTGCTGCGTCCCTGAGGGTTGAGCTATCTGACCGTGAAAGGAGGGTCTGTGCTGCTGGCCTAGAGACTGGGAGGTCACTTTGGGTGGATCTGTCCATTCCTTAGTGTCCTTCTGCGGGAAGGGGTACCTCGCCTCCAGATATTTGCGATTAGCAAATTTTTTCTCAGGCTGTGAGAGCTGCTTTTTAAGGATCGCCTTAAACTCTGGGTGGTTAGAGAAAACCTTAGGCGGCTTCAGAGGTCCTTCAAAGGAAATCTTGTTTTCTGGGGCCTCTGGTGGCGGATCAGAAATGTCCAGCACCCGATGGATGGAAGAGATTATGTCCTCAACTAGCGCTGTATTGCTAGGGGGGATTGGGATCAGGGTCCTCTCCGTTTCCCTGTCTGAGTCGGAGTCACAGATGCCTTCCGAATCCTGTGTATCGCTGAGGCGTCCCTTGCTGGGTGAGCTGGGGAGGCCTTCTCTGGTCGGTGATTGCGGAGATCTGCATTGTCTGTCCCTGGAAGGGGACATTCTAGATGACCTGGAGCTACGGTGGCTCTCCCTAGAGGGGGATGACCGTGTGCTATGGGATGACCCAGATGGACTTGATCTATGGGTCCGCTTGCGTCCTGACCTAGACGTGGATGTGCCAGGGTCGTCTTGTTCCTGAGTCAAGCTCTCCCTTTGCTGCGTAACTGTCATAGCCGAGGCATGACTCTGCAGAGCCTGGAGCAATGTGGAGGTTAGGTTATCTATAGACTGTGTCATAGATTGCGACATCTGAGTAGCCCATTCCGGCGTGGCATTAGACACCAAAGCAGTGTCAATGTGCTGCCACTGAGGAGAGCTGTCCCGCAGGCTGTGCAGAATGCATAATAGCAGTCCTGCCTGGTTCTCTTGGACCTTGAGCCCAGCATAGTGCACAGAGTGTAGAAGGGCTGGCTATGTAGAGGACCCTATAGTTATGCAGAGAAGCCTATAGGGGAGCCTTATAAGGAATATGGATTCACAGCTGAGTAAAAAACCCAGCTGTGATCTTACCCCACCAGTGTGCCCCTAGGTCCAGCGCCGAAGATCCAGTCCTGCGCCCCCCGGAGACTGGCTGGCCTGGTCCTGCTGACTGGGAGATGCAGGGTTAATCCCTGTGCAGCAGAAATGGCCGCTGAGAAGAAGAGGAAGGGGGAGAAGGAAAAAGGCGGCAGAACTGTGTAAAAACGCACTCTTTCTGTCTCGATCCGCCTTTCTATGACACTGTAGAGTCATCTTTGTCATCCGGGGGGCAGAGAGGAGGCGGCGGCTTCTGCTAGGCCGAAGCCGGGGCCTAAATTAGATGCCGGGGCCTAAATTAGATGCCTGGCCTGATGCCTAGAAGGGCTCCAGGCCGGCGCGAAGGTCCGGGAGGAGGTCGGATCTGAACCGGACCCCCCCCGGATTTAAAGGCAGGATAGCAGTGGGGCTATAAGCGGAAGCGGGGGGTCCCCCTGAGGCAGTATAGAGCTGGTGCTGCCGCAGAGACAGGGGCTGTGTCTATTGTGCCATGCCTGCCTGCACTCCCCCGGCCCCGACAGCCCACAGCTGGGCTGGGGTCCCTGGATGCAGGCGCAGTGTGCTGGCCCATTGCTGGGAGCTGCAGAGTGATGCCTGTACAGGCCCTACCTGAGGCGTCTCAACCTAATGCCCCTGGAGGGGGATTAGGGAGGGTTCTGTGTGACCATCAGGGGGCTTTATCCTCGCCTCGACCTCAACCCAGAAACCAAAAAGGAATTGGGGAAGGAGAGGGGTCTTGACTTCGAACCAGCACCCGAGAGACTGGGGAAGGAGCGACATGGGGAATAGCCATCTCCACTTCAACCGGGCACACCGTGATAGGGGGCTGAGGAAAGCTATGCCGGGAGTCTCACAGAAGACCCACTTTTCTTTATCTGTATACCCGTCGGAAAAAAACGGAGTAACAAAAATTTTTTAGGTGTGCCTCCTATGCAACACTAAGCAAAAACTGGAGAAGGCTGACGCCGTCCAGGGTTGTATACTGCAGAGGAGGAGCCACGGTTAATCTTTTTCAGATTATGCATAATGTCACCTCCTGGTGGACAGCAGCATAACACCCATGGTCCTGTGACCCCCAATGAGGCGACAGAGTAAAAAAACTTTCATGTGAAACTCGACAGTCTATTCTTGTTCTTAGAAATGAAGGCTATTCCATGTGAGAAATTGCCAAGAAACTGAAGATTTCCTACAATGGTGTGTTCTACTTCCTTCAGAGGAGAGCACAAACAGGCTCTAACCAGTGTAGAAAGAGAAGTGGGAGGCCCCGCTGCACAACTGAGCAACAAGACAAGTACATTAGAGTCTGTAGTTTGAGAAATCGACACCTCACTGGTCCTCAACTGGCAGCTTCATTAAATAGTACACGTAAAACGCCAGTCTCAACGTCTACAGTGAAGAGGTGACTCCGGGATGCTGGCTTTCAGGGCAGAGTGGCAAAGAAAAAGCTATATCGGAGACTGGCTAATAAAAGGAAAATATTAATATGGCCAATAGAACACAGACAGAGGAAGATTGGAAAAAAGTGTTATGGACAGACAAATCCAAGTTTGAGGTGTTTGGATCACACACAAAAACATTTGTGAGACGCAGAACAACTGAAAAGATGCTGGAAAAGTGTCTGACGCCATCTGTCAATCATGGTTGGAGGTAATGTGATGGTCTGGGGTTACTTTAGTGCTGGTAAAGTGGGGATTTGTACAAGGTAAAAGGGATTTTGAATAAGAAAGGCTATCACTCTATTTTGCAATGCCATACCCTGTGGACAGTGCTTGATTGGAGCCAATTTCATCCTACAACAGGACAATGACCCAAAGCACACCTCCAAATTATGCAAGAACTATTTAGGGAAGAAGCAGGCAGCGGATATTCTATCTGTAATGGAGTGGCTAGCGCAGTCACCAGATCTCAACCCCATTGAGCTGTTGTGGGAGCAGCTTGACCGTATGATACGCAAAAAGTGCCCATCAAGCCAAACCAACTTGTGGGAGGGTCTTCTGGAAACATGGGGTGAAATTTCTCCAGATTACATCAGCAAATTAACTGCTAGAATGCCAAAGGTCTGCAATGCTGTAATTGCTGCAAAGGGAGCATTCTTTGAATAAGCAAAAGCTGAAGGAGAAAATTATTTCAAATAAAAATCTTTTTTTTTTGAACCTTGTCAATGTCTGGACTAGATTTTCAATTCATTTGGCAACTCATTTGATTAATAAAAGTATGGGTTTTCATGGAAAACACAAAACTGTCTGGGTTACCCTAAACTTTTGAACGGTAGTGTGTGTGTGTGTGTATGTACAGTATGTATGTATGTATGTATATCTTAAAAAATAAAGGGAATATTAAAATACCACATCCTAGATATCTCTGAAAGAAATATTCCAGTTGCAAATTTGTATTCATTGCATAGTGGAATGTGTCCAGAACAATAAAACATAACAATTATCCATGTAAATCAAAATGAATATCCCATGGAGGTCTGGATTTGGAATGATACTCAAAATCAAAGTGGAAAATCAAATTATAGGCTGATCCAACTTCAGTGGAAATGCCTCATGACAGTATTGTGTGTGGCCTCCACGTGCCTGTATGACCTCCCTACTGTACAACGCCTAGGCATGCTCCTGATGAGGCGACGGATGGTCTCCTGAGGGATCTCCTCCCAGACCTGGACTAAAGCATCCGCCAACCCTGTAAACTTTTATTCCCAAAACTAACACCTGCATCAAATTAGATCTGATAGTCTGCATCTAAAAAGGAGTGATCACACAGGAAAGGACAGGATCTAAGCTGTGTCCTCCAAGAAATTATATATAAGAACCAAAAAATCCTCTTTTCTCAGGTGCTTCAATGGGAGACAAAAGAATCCTGAGACATCATAAAACAATCCCCCTTGGTTTGGAAAAAAGTAATGAATGTCAATCCCTCAGGTCATCACCTGCCTATTGCCTGTAGCATTTTCCTGCCAATGCTTGTGACCGTAGATACAAAAGTGTGTACCTTCTAAAACTTAGAGACCACAGCCTTACAGAGTTGCAGTTCCTACACCTGATTACGCATAGCTCAGTATGCACCTACTGCTTGAGGAGTGACCCTGAAGGGGTTGAGCTCTGGCCTTCCGCCAATAAGCCTCCAAAATGGCTCATCGCAACCAGTAAGCGATGGTTGCTTTGGAGACAGCATAACATTTGCGAAGACCCTCTGGGACAAATCCACTACGAATAGAGAGATGCATTGCTCTGACCACATCCAATTTGTGCAGAGCTCTTTCTGTAGGATAACACTGTGAAGGGTAGAACAAAGGTAGAACTTCTTTGCTGAGCTGATATGAGTCTACCAGAGAACCATCCTATCCTTGTGGAAGAGAAGGACACGAGAATGACTAGAAAGAGCCACTAGTTCGGAGACTTGTCTGATGCTACCAAAAATAACACCTTCCAAGAGATCGGCTACAGCGTGAATTCCCTGAGTGTCTCGAATGGAGGAGATTGTAGAGAGTTCTATATCCGGGTAAGATCACACATGTACAACAGGGACTGGCAGAGTCACACCAAATCGGCTACACACTGAAGAAAGGTTTTGATTTGAGGTCTAGAAGTTACCTCCTTCTGAAAAATAATTGCCAATGCAGAGATTTGGCCCTTCATAAAACTGAGGGCCAAACCAATATAGATCTGACTGCGATAAGGGCAGTTACGGAACAGGACATGGGAGCGATTTTATTCAATTTGCACCAACTGAAAGGTGCTTTCCACATGCGATGTCTTCATCATGGTTTGGATTATGTGATCGCAGAGACTGAATCTTTCATTATTGCAGTCTTGACAGCCATGCTGTTAAATCCATCAATTGTCAATTTGAGTGTAAGAGAGGACCCCGGGGAATCAGGTCTAACCAATCTGAGAGGTTGCAGGGGACATCTGCAACCAGATTAGCACAAGACAGAGAAGCTCCATAAATATATAAAATTCGAAAAAATTTTGAGCCATGAGAACTGTCTTCAAAATATATAGAAAATAGATTAAATAAAAGTCAAGTAAAAACAGTAGTAGAATATAAGGGTATACATAGATACACACAAGTTAAACATGGATATTCAAACTATGAAGGACACAGGTAAAGAGTGTCCAGAAGACAACACTAAAATGAAACGTATACGACCAGAGAATTCAAGTTCTTAAGAAAAATAGACCATGCGATATAATGTGTATATGCCTTTAAGGACAAATAGTAAAGTGGCTAATTTAAGGTTGATCCTCAGCCATGTTAGTCGCAGTGTATGTCAGTGGACTTCCAGACCCTACGCATGTTTCGCATAGGCTTCTTTGGGGGGGCCCATATGTGGTTGAAAACTACTTTTAAGGCACAGTGCACCAGTACGCTGTAGTGACCAGTACGTTATGCCCAGCTTATGCTTCGGGACACACCTGTAAATCAGGTGGGCTCTCATCACTACAGAAATGCCAAACGTGGGTGCTAAATGTGGTTTAGACACACTGGGGCCCACACTGAGGGGGCATTTGGACCACAGTGAGGGAGGCATTTGGATTTAGGAGCGAAGAATTTGCTAAATTTCTTTTGTGGAGCGAGGAGCCATTTAGCTTTTCCAGAGCCTTAGTGCTACCAGTAATGTGGAAGCACCCTATATTTCCATTAACAGATTACAGACCTGAGTGGGGACTTGCTTTTTTTGTGGAATGAGTTGAAGCTTTTATTGGGAACATTTTACATAACGTTTGGGATCACATGTACTCGGCGCTCTACGCTGAGCACTTACTTTGGGGTTTCCATCTGAGGGCTCATTTCCACTTACGAGACATACGTCCATGTCTCGCAGGTTAAAACCAAGCTCTGGCGCCGGCACTTGGGAGCGGAGTGTGCAACTCCATGTGTTTCTATGCAGCCGCATGCTCCGCTCTGGAGTGCCGGCGCCAGAGGATGTTTTTAACCTGCGAGACACGGACGTATATCTCGCAAGTGGAAATGAACCCTAAATCTTCTCTGAGTGACGTGATTCAAATGAAACCCCCAAGAGATCCATTCACTATAATGAGGCAGAAGAGTTACTCTAGACTCCATCTGGCCTCTGTTCAGCTGTGTCCTTTTCAGAAGTGCACAAAACTGGCCGACGGCACTTTTATGCAAAAAGACGGACACCACTGGATCACAGGTCTTATTGTGTCCACATTGCCTCCATCTGCCTTATTATAGGGAATCTTCCACCGGGGATTCTGTCTGAATCACGTATTTCAGAGATTTACTCACGTGGTTAAAATTGTTGATACCCTTCGTTTAATGACAGAAAAACCCACAATGGTCACAGAAATAACTGGAATCCGACAAAAGTAATAATAAATAAAAAATCTATGAAAATGAACAAATGAAAATTAGACATTGCTTTTCAACCATGCTTCCACAGAATAAAAAAAAAAATAATAAAACTCATGAAACAGGCCTGGACAGAAATGATTTTACCCTTAACTTTAATATTTTGTTGCACAACCTTTTGAGGCAATCACTGCAAACGATTCCTGTAACTGTCAATGAGACTTCTGCACCACTCGACAGGTATTTTGGCCCACTCCTCAAGAGCAAACTGCTCCAGTTGTCTTGTGTTTGAAGGTTGTCTTTTCCAGACGGCATTGTTTCAGCTCTTTCCAAAGATGCCCAACAGGATTTAGGTCAGGGATCATAGAACGCCACTTCAGAATAGTCCAATGTTTTCCCCTTAGCCGTTCTTGGGTGATTTTAGCTGTGTGTTTTGGGTCATTATCCCGTTGCAATAAAGGCACGGATGATTGACCTCGTGGAGACCAAAACATCCAACACTGCGGAGACACCATCACGTGTTTCTCAACGCAGTGATCCAGAACACTGCCCCCAAATATGCAAATGCAAGTAGAGGAGCTGCGGAGACACCATCACGTGTTTCTCAACGCAGGCAGTGAATAGCCAGGCCTTTCCCCGGGAAGGAACAACCAAGGAAAGGGCAGCATCCAATAAAGGAAAACATCCAATAAAGGAAAACCACCTATGCCAAGCATGGTATCCATCCACAGACAGCTGTTTCGGGGTTTTTGCCCCTCATCAGTGTGGAGTAGGAAACTGGCTATCAGGAGCAGTGCCTAGTAGAAAGACTATAAAGGCACGGATGATTGACCTCGTGGAGACCAAAACATCCAACACTGCGGAGACACCATCACGTGTTTCTCAACGCAGTGATCCAGAACACTGCCCCCAAATATGCAAATGCAAGTAGAGGAGCTGCGGAGACACCATCACGTGTTTCTCAACGCAGGCAGTGAATAGCCAGGCCTTTCCCCGGGAAGGAACAACCAAGGGAAGGGCAGCATCCAATAAAGGAAAACATCCAATAAAGGAAAACCACCTATGCCAAGCATGGTATCCATCCACAGACAGCTGTTTCGGGGTTTTTGCCCCTCATCAGTGTGGAGTAGGAAACTGGCTATCAGGAGCAGTGCCTAGTAGAAAGACTATAAAGGCACGGATGATTGACCTCGTGGAGACCAAAACATCCAACACTGCGGAGACACCATCACGTGTTTCTCAACGCAGTGATCCAGAACACTGCCCCCAAATATGCAAATGCAAGTAGAGGAGCTGCGGAGATACCATCACGTGTTTCTCAACGCAGGCAGTGAATAGCCAGGCCTTTCCCCGGGAAGGAACAACCAAGGGAAGGGCAGCATCCAATAAAGGAAAACATCCAATAAAGGAAAACCACCTATGCCAAGCATGGTATCCATCCACAGACAGCTGTTTTGGGGTTTTTGCCCCTCATCAGTGTGGAGTAGGAAACTGGCTATCAGGAGCAGTGCCTAGTAGAAAGACTATAAAGGCACAGATGATTGACCTCGTGGAGACCAAAACATCCAACACTGCGGAGACACCATCACGTGTTTCTCAACGCAGTGATCCAGAACACTGCCCCCAAATATGCAAATGCAAGTAGAGGAGCTGCGGAGACACCATCACGTGTTTCTCAACGCAGGCAGTGAATAGCCAGGCCTTTCCCCAGGAAGGAACAACCAAGGGAAGGGCAGCATCCAATAAAGGAAAACATCCAATAAAGGAAAACCACCTATGCCAAGCATGGTATCCATCCACAGACAGCTGTTTCGGGGTTTTTGCCCCTCATCAGTGTGGAGTAGGAAACTGGCTATCAGGAGCAGTGCCTAGTAGAAAGACTATAAAGGCACGGATGATTGACCTCGTGGAGACCAAAACATCCAACACTGCGGAGACACCATCACGTGTTTCTCAACGCAGTGATCCAGAACACTGCCCCCAAATATGCAAATGCAAGTAGAGGAGCTGCGGAGACACCATCACGTGTTTCTCAACGCAGGCAGTGAATAGCCAGGCCTTTCCCCGGGAAGGAACAACCAAGGGAAGGGCAGCATCCAATAAAGGAAAACATCCAATAAAGGAAAACCACCTATGCCAAGCATGGTATCCATCCACAGACAGCTTTTTTTTTTTTTTTTTTTTCCCCTCAGATGGGAAGTTCCACAGTCAGGTAACCAAAACTATAAGGAACTCATCTCCCAAAACAGCGTGCCACACACTTAGTGCCACCGCCATTCCCATCATCATTGGAAAACACACAAAAAATGTTTTAATTAACAACCAAAAACCACTTCAAGATACATTAACAAAATGTTTCCACTTTTTAGTCTTCCAAATTCCCTCTGCATCCACCTCCCCTCTCCTCCTCTGATCACACACAAAGCAAAAATACAATTTTCCCAAAATAATTTTTATACAGTTTTTAACCTCAATATCCTTCCTTTTAAACACATACACATTCCTCACATCCCACAAAACCTCTTTTATACATGCCATCATCAACCACAATACTCTCTCCTTCTCCCCACACATACCCAATCCAAACATAAAGAGCTCAAAAGACAACAGATTTACCTCACACAGCTCCTTACACAAACGACCCAGACCTGCAATCACACTTCTAGCATACTGACAATTCCAAAACAAATGCACCACACTCTCACTCCCACCACATCCACTCCTCGGACACCTCTCACTCCTCACTAAACCCCGATTTTTCAGAAACTCCCTCACTGGCAACACCCCATGCAATGACTGCCATACAATCTCACTCTGCCTATTTGTCATACCATTCACACGTACCTTCTTCCATACTTTCTGCACATCATCCCCTCTTACCATTTTAAAATCTGGCAAGAACAGCCTATGGGCTCGTCCTACAATAATGTCACATTCCATCTCTCTACACTCAATCATCTTATATACAGCTTTCTTCTTTTCTAACAATCTCACATCCACATCACAAAGTTCATACTTCACTAGAAATTTGTAAACCCACACATACCACACAGGAACCTCAAAAGCCACTGGGCTCCTAAGATCTCTTTCACGCCATTTCAAACGAAACAAGAAATTTCCAAACAAAAACCTGCACATACATGCATACTTCCCATCCATCCTAATCACACCTAGTACAAACACCATAATATTCACGCCGAAAAAAACATTCAAATTTGGGAAACCCAGTCCCCCCTTATCCAAACTCTTCATAACAATCTCTCTCCTTGCACGCTCCATACATGAACCCCAAAAAAAGACAAACAAAACCCTATTTAATCTTCTAATACACATGTGGCTTGGTGGAAACACCATCGCAACATACAAAAAAATAGGTAACACAACACTCTTAATAACTAAAATTTTACCAAAAAACGTAAGATCCCTCAAACTCCAAAAATTTAACTTACGCTCCACTCTCTCTCTCACATCCACCCAGCTTTCCTCTCCATCCAATTTCTCTGAAAATTTCACACCCAAAACCTTTATCGATCCACTCACCACATTCACTCCAACATCATCGCTCAGACTCCTTCCCCCAAAATTCTTACACTCACTCTTCTCCCAATTCACTTTAACCCCTTCCCGACATTTGACGTACTATCCCGTCGAGGTGGGGTGGGCCCGTATGACCGCCGACGGGATAGTACGTCATCATCGATCAGCGGCGCTCACGGGGGGAGCGCGGCCGATCGCGGCCGGGTGTCAGCTGCATATCGCAGCTGACATCCGGCACTATGTGCCAGGAGCGGTCACGGACCGCCCCCGGCACATTAACCCCCGGCACACCGCGATCAAACATGATCGCAGTGTACCGGCGGTATAGGGAAGCATCGCGCAGGGAGGGGGCTCCCTGCGGGCTTCCCTGAGACCCCCGGAGCAACGCGATGTGATCGCGTTGCTCTGAGGGTCTCCTACCTCCCTCCTCGCCGCAGGTCCCGGATCCAAGATGGCCGCGGCATCCGGGTCCTGCAGGGAGGGAGGTGGCTTACCGAGTGTCTGCTCAGAGCAGACACTTGGAAAGCCTGCAGCCCTGCACAGCAGATCGTCGATCTGGCAGAGTGCTGTGCACACTGCCAGATCAATGATCTGTGATGTCCCCCCCTGGGACAAAGTAAAAAAGTAAAAAAAAAATTTTTCCACATGTGTAAAAAAAAAAAAAAAAAAAAATTCCTAAATAAATAATAATAAAAAAAATATATTATTCCCATAAATACATTTCTTTATCTAAATAAAAAAAACAAAACAATAAAAGTACACATATTTAGTATCGCCGCGTCCGTAACGACCCAACCTATAAAACTGCCCCACTAGTTAACCCCTTCAGTAAACACCGTAAGAAAAAAAAAAAAAAAACGAGGCAAAAAACAACGCTTTATTACCATACCGCCGAACAAAAAGTGGAATAACACACGATCAAAAAGACTGATATAAATATCCATGGTACCGCTGAAAACGTCATCTTGTCCCGCAAAAAAAAAGCCGCCATACAGCATCATCAGCAAAAAAATAAAAAAGTTATAGTCCTGAGAATAAAGCGATACCAAAATAATTATTTTTTCTATATTTTAGTTTTTATCGTATAAAAGCGCCAAAACATAAAAAAATGATATAAATGAGATATCGCTGTAATCGTACTGACCCGACGAATAAAACTGCTTTATCAATTTTACCAAACGCGGAACGGTATAAACGCCTCTCCCAAAAGAAATTCATGAATAGCAGGTTTTTGGTCATTCTGCCTCACAAAAATCGGAATAAAAAGCGATCAAAAATGGTCACGTGTCCGAAAATGTTACCAATAAAAACGTCAACTCGTCCCGCAAAAAACAAGACCTCACATGACTATGTGGAGCAAAATGTGGAAAAATTATAGGTCTCAAAATGTGGAGACGCAAAAACTTTTTTGCTATAAAAAGCGTCGCTGGTTTCACACTTGCGTTTTTGTCTGCAGCGTTTTTTGCACAAAAAACCGCATGCGTTTTTTCCCTATATTTGACATTGAAAACGCATGCGGTTTTTTTGTACGCGTTTGGTCGCGTTTTCAAACGCATGCGGTTTTTTTCTGCATGCGTTCATTTTCAGAAATACAACCTGCAGTATTTTCTTGCGTTTTTAAGCACATGCGTTTGTTTGCGTTAAAAACGCATGCATTTTTATCGAAAAAAAACAGAAAACACACTGAAAAGCCACCCACCACCATCAAGGTGATAAAGGGATCCAAACCCTAACCCTAACTCTACCCCTAACCTCACCCCTAACCGTTTAATGAACATTTTCTGACAGTCATAGTGCCACGTATTTCAGTGCCACGTATTTCAGTGCCACGTATTTCAGTGCCACGTATTTCAGTGCCACGTATTTCTGTGCCACGTATTTCAGTGCCACGTGTTTCAGTGCCACGTATTTCAGTGCCACGTATCACGTATTTCAGTGCCACATATTTTAGTACCACGTATTTCAGTGCCACATATTTCAGTGCCACGTATTTCTGTGCCACGTATTTCAGTGCCACGTGTTTCAGTGCCACGTATTTCAGTGCCACGTATCACGTATTTCAGTGCCACATATTTTAGTACCACGTATTTCAGTGCCACGTATTTCAGTGCCACGTATTTCAGTGCCACGTATTTCAGTGCCACGTATTTCAGTGCCACGTGTTTCAGTGCCACGTGTTTCAGTGCCACGTATTTAAGTGCCACGTATCACATATTTCAGTGCCACGTATTTCAGTGCCACGTATTTCAGTGCCACGTATTTCAGTGCCACGTATTTCAGTGCCACGTATTTCAGTGCCACGTATCACATATTTCAGTGCCACGTATTTAAGTGCCACGTATTTCAGTGCCACATATTTCAGTGCCACGTATCACGTATTTCAGTGCCACGTGTTTCAGTGCCACGTATTTCAGTGCCACGTATTTCAGTGCCACATATTTCAGTGCCACGTATTTCAGTGCCACGTATTTTAGTGACACGTATTTCAGTCACGTTTAGGGTTAGGGTGAGGGGTAGGGTTAGGGTTAGGGCTAGGGTTGGAGGTAAAGTTAGGGTTAGGGTTTGGATTACATTTACGTTTGGATTAGGGTTGGGATTAGAATTATGGGTGTGTCAGGGCTAGGGGTGTGGTTAGGGTTACCGTTGGGATTAGGGTTAGGGGTGTGTTTGGGTTAGGGTTTCAGGTAGAATTGGGGAGTTTCCACTGTCCAGGCACATCAGGGGCTCTCCAAGCGCGACATGGCGTCCAATCTCAATTCCAGCCAATTCTGCGTTGAAAAAGTAAAACAGTGCTCCTTCCCTTCCGAGCTCTCCCGTGCGCCCAAAAAGGGGTTTACCCCAACATATGTGTTATCAGCGTACTCGGGACAAATTGAACAACAACTTCTGGGGTCCAAGTTCTCTTGTTATCCTTAGGAAAATAAAAATTTGGGGGGCTAAAAATCATTTTTGTGGGAAAAAAAAGATGTTTTATTTTCACGGCTCTGCGTTATAAACTGTAGTGAAACACTTGGGGGTTCAAAGTTCTCACAACACATCTAGATAAGTTCCTTGGGAGGTCTAGTTTCCAATATGGGGTCACTTGTGGGGGGTTTGTACTGTTTGGGTACATCAGGGGCTCTGCAAATGCAACGTGACGCCTGCAGACCAATCCATTTAAGGCTGCATTCCAAATGGCGCTCCTTCCCTTCCGAGCTCTGTCATGCACCCAAACAGTGGTTCCCCCCCACATATGGGGTATCAGCGTACTCAGGACAAATTGGACAACAACTTTTGGGGTCTAATTTATCCTGTTACCCTTGTAAAAATACAAAACTGGGGGCTAAAAAATCATTTTTGTGAAAAAAAAAAAGAATTTTTATTTTCACGGCTTTGCGCTATAAACTTTAGTGAAACACTTGGGGGTTCAAAGTTCTCAAAACACATCTAGATAAGTTCCTTGGGAGGTCTAGTTTCCAATATGGGGTCACTTGTGGGGGGTTTGTACTGTTTGGGTACATCAGGGGCTCTGCAAATGCAACGTGACGGCTGCTGACCAATCCATTTAAGTCTGCATTCCAAATGGCGCTCCTTCCCTTCCGAGCTCTGTCATGCGCCCAAACAGTGGTTCCCCCCCACATATGGGGTATCAGCGTACTCAGGACAAATTGGAAAACAAATTTTGGGGTCCAATTTATTCTGTTACCCTTGTAAAAATACAAAGCTGGGTGCTAAAAAAATCATTTTTGAGAAAAAAAATAAAAATTATTTTCACGGCTCTGCGTTATAATCTGTAGTGAAACACTTGGGGGTTCAAAGCTCTCAAAACACATCTAGATAAGATCCTTAGGGGGTCTACTTTCCAAAATGGTGTCACTTGTAGGGAGTTTCAATGTTTAGGCACATCAGGGGCTCTCCAAACGCAACATGGCGTCCCATCTCAATTCCAGTCAATTTTGCATTGAAAAGTCAAATGGCGCTCCTTCCCTTCCAAGCTCTGCCATGCGCCCAAACAATGGTTTACACCCACATATGGGGTATCATCGTACTCAGGACAAATTGCACAACATTTTTTGGGGTCCAATTTCTTCTCTTACCCTTGGGAAAATAAAAAATTGGGGGCGAAAAGATCATTTTTGTGAAAAAATATGATTTTTTATTTTTACGGCTCTGCATTATAAACTTCTGTGAAGCACTTGGTGGGTCAAAGTGCTCACCACACATCTAGATAAGTTCCTTAGGGGGTCTACTTTCCAAAATGGTGTCACTTGTAGGGAGTTTCAATGTTTAGGCACATCAGGGGCTCTCCAAACGCAACATGGCGTCCCATCTCAATTCCAGTCAATTTTGCATTGAAAAGTCAAATGGCGCTCCTTCCCTTCCAAGCTCTGCCATGCGCCCAAACAATGGTTTACACCCACATATGGGGTATCATCGTACTCAGGACAAATTGGCCAACATTTTTTGGGGTCCAATTTCTTCTCTTACCCTTGGGAAAATAAAAAATTGGGGGCGAAAAGATCATTTTTGTGAAAAAATATGATTTTTTATTTTTACGGCTCTGCATTATAAACTTCTGTGAAGCACTTGGTGGGTCAAAGTGCTCACCACACATCTAGATAAGTTCCTTAGGGGGTCTACTTTCCAAAATGGTGTCACTTGTAGGGAGTTTCAATGTTTAGGCACATCAGGGGCTCTCCAAACGCAACATGGCGTCCCATCTCAATTCCAGTCAATTTTGCATTGAAAAGTCAAATGGCGCTCCTTCCCTTCCAAGCTCTGCCATGCGCCCAAACAATGGTTTACACCCACATATGGGGTATCATCGTACTCAGGACAAATTGCACAACATTTTTTGGGGTCCAATTTCTTCTCTTACCCTTGGGAAAATAAAAAATTGGGGGCGAAAAGATCATTTTTGTGAAACAATATGATTTTTTATTTTTACGGCTCTGCATTATAAACTTCTGTGAAGCACTTGGTGGGTCAAAGTGCTCACCACACATCAAGATAAGTTCCTTAGGGGGTCTACTTTCCAAAATGGTGTCACTTGTAGGGGGTTTCAGTGTTTAGGCACATCAGGGGCTCTCCAAACGCAACATGGCGTCCCATCTCAATTCCAGTCAATTTTGCATTGAAAAGTCAAATGGCGCTCCTTTCCTTCCGAGCTCTGCCATACGCCCAAACAGTGGTTTACCCCCACATATGGGGTATCAGCGTACTCAGGACAAATTGTACAACAACTTTGGGGGTCCATTTTCTCCTGTTACCCTTGGTAAAATAAAACAAATTGGAGCTGAAATAAATTTTGTGTGAAAAAAAGTTAAATGTTCATTTTTATTTAAACATTCCAAAAATTCCTGTGAAACACCTGAAGGGTTAATAAACTTCTTGAATGTGGTTTTGAGCACCTTGAGGGGTGCAGTTTTTAGAATGGTGTCACACTTGGGTATTTTCTATCATATAGACCCCTCAAAATGACTTCAAATGAGATGTGGTCCCTAAAAAAAAATGGTGTTGTAAAAATGAGAAATTGCTGGTCAACTTTTAACCCTTATAACTCCGTCACAAAAAAAAATTTTGGTTCCAAAATTGTACTGATGTAAAGTAGACATGTGGGAAATGTTACTTATTAAGTATTTTGCGTGACATATGTCTGTGATTTAAGGGCATAAAAATTCAAAGTTGGAAAATTGCAAAATTTTCAAAATTTTCGCCAAATTTCCATTTTTTTCACAAATAAACGCAAGTTATATCGAATAAATTTTACCACTAACATGAAGTACAATATGTCACGAGAAAACAATGTCAGAATCGCCAAGATCCGTCAAAGCGTTCCAGAGTTATAGCCTCATAAAGGGACAGTGGTCAGAATTGTAAAAATTGGCCCGGTCATTAACGTGCAAACCACCCTTGGGGGTGAAGGGGTTAAAAGCAGATGCTCCACAAAAAATAGAAACCAACAACTTCACACGCCGTACCGAACACTCTGAATCACACAGCACACACACATCATCCATATAGCCACTCATCTTCCATTCTCTCCCCCACCCCCGGGTACTTGCACACCCCGAATCACCTTATCTTTTCTTAACAAACATAACAAAGGCTCAATTGCGCAAATAAAAACGATAGGGGACAAAGGACACCCCTGCCGAACACCCGAAAATACATTTACTCTCCTCCCCACATTTCCATTCAACAACACACAACTGTAAATATTCTTATACAAACTTCTCACTCTCTCAACAAACTCAGAAGGAAAACCCATCTTCACCAACACACTAAACAAAAAACCATGCGCCAATCTATCATACGCCTTCTCAAAATCCAAACTCAACACATACACCCCTTTCTTACGATTCATGCAGTCCCACAAACAATCTCTCAACATACACAAACTTCCATGTATTCGTCTTCCAGGTACCGCACAACATTGCTCCTCACCCACCACACTCCCAACCACACCACGCATCCTGTTAGCCAAAAGTTTCGCATAAATCTTATAATCACAATTCAGCAATGTGATCGGCCTCCAATTTTTTAGATTTTTCAAATCACCTTTTTTTGGCAATAACACAACCACCCCTGCACGCATACCATTTGCCACCTCTGCATTCGCCCACATATACTTACATACATCCACAAAATCCTTCCCAATCACATCCCACATCACACGATAAAATTCCACCGGTAGACCATCCTCCCCCGGTGTTTTATTCAGCGCCATACTGCACACCACCTTCCATACTTCTTCACCCGTCACCTCACCCATCAAACTTTCCCTTTCTATCCTATTCAAACTATTTTCCAAAACACTCAACACCTCACCCTCCAAACCTTCATCCCTCCATTTCACAGCATACAAATCATCATAAAACTTTGCCACTTCCTCACACAAGTCCGCGCCACTAACTTCATTTCCATCCATCCCATTCAAAACACTCATACTCTGTCTCTTCCCAAAAACTTTCTTAAAGAAAAACCGCAAACACTTCTCATTCTTCTCCAAATTCTCTAATTTGGCCCTATACACAATACTCCTCCCTCTTTCTAACAAAAAATCATTCACTTCTTTTTTCACTTTCACTAAATCTTCACTCACATCCATCCCTCCCGCCCTCAACTTATACAACAAACTCAATCTTGCATTTAAAAAAACAAACCTTTCTCTCTTTGCAGCCGCACACTTGTACCCGAGTTTTTTAAAAAAACTCTTGGTTCTCCATTTAACCCAATCCCACCATTCACACACATTTCTGAAATCACTCCTGCACCCACACCACTCTGCATAATGTCTTTCATACTCCTCTCTCACCCCCCCTCCTTCCAGCAAACTCACATTCAACTTCCACACACCTTTCCCAGCCACCTCATTAACATGCAAATCCAATTCACACTTCATACACACATGATCCGAAAAAAACACCCTCTCCTGTGCATAACTAACAGGAATCAGATTTTTTGAAACAAAACAATAGTCCAATCTAGACTCCACCCTCCCACTGTCAGAAAAAAACGTATTTAACAACGGAGTTATCTTGCATGCCCGCTGCATATCTTTTAAACCAAAATCACTCACCATATCCATTAACACTTTCCCTGATGCATCGACATTCACACTTCCCACATCACAGTTCATATCACCCACTATCACAACAGGCACTCTTCCTGGAATAAAAAACTTAATTTTTTCAAATAAAACTCTACGCTCCTGTTTATCCACAGGCGCATATACATTAATAACGCAAAAACGAACATTTCTAAACTCAAAATTAGCCAACACACACCTTCCAACCTCAATCACCATATAGTCACACAAACTCACATCATTTCCCTTCACCAAAAAACCCACACCATCATTTTTATTACAGGCACTCCCTGACCACACAGACGCACCATGAGGCCATTCACTCCCCTTCACACCATCCACAATCCCACACTCCTGCAGACAAAAAATTCCTGCATTCTGGGTTGCAAAAAAATCCAAAATGGCTGCCCGCCGCCACCTGCTTTTAAAGACCCTCACATTTTGTGATATGAGTACAAAACCCATCACATACACAAAAAAATACTAAAAAAAATAACCTACGAACATGACATTACTCAACTTACATGAAAAACAAACCAAAAGGAAAAAAAAAAAAAAAAAATTTAAAGGCAAATGCTATATACAAAATCACCTAGCTACTGAAATAATAGCACATATCTACACAGCACCGCCACTGTCCTCCTCCACCATCTGCGCTGAGCAGCTTTCAGGGCCGCTGACCTCCATACACTCCTCCACACGCGCCTTCTTCTGCCCAGCCTTCCTCTGGGGCCCTCCACCTTCATCACAGATTTCCCCACCACCCTCCCTGGGACACTTTCGACCTCCAGGCTCCTCTTCTGAGGAAAAAACGCCAATGCTTTCTGGATCAGAATCAACAATCAATGACGCAGCCATCTCCTCCGCCCCAGAAGTGTCAAAATCCATCAAACCACCCAACTCCTCATCTTTGGTAACTGGGGCCTCCTTTTTTTTCTTTTTATTTTTAACCATAGCACGCTCTTCTTGCTTTGCAGCTCTCCAGAATAACTTGTCCTCCAGCTCCTCCTTCCTCCTTTCAGCCTCCTTGTCCTCCTGCCGTCTATCCCGCCGTCTCTCAACCATGGAGGGCGGAATTACCTCAGCGCTTTGCTGCGCAGATGCCTCGCTTTCCTCCCGCTTCCTCTCCTCCTCCCGTTTCTTAACCTCCTCCTCTCTCTTTTTTTCCTCCTCCTGCCTCCGCTCCTCCCTACGTTTCTTTTCTTCCTCCTCCCGCCTCTCCTCCTCTCTAGTTGGCCTCCTTGGCACACCATATGGACAGTCCTTATACAGGTGCCCTGTATTACCACACTGGTCACATTCACGTGGCATCGGACACTGAGCCGCTGTATGGCCTTCTTGCTTGCAGTTACGACAAACCATGCTCTTCTCACATGTGTTCTGTAAGTGCCCAAATTGAAAACACTTCCTGCAGTATAGAGGCTGCCCTGCATACGACAGAAAGCCCCTATGACCCGCCACTGAAAAGTTCGCCGGGGGATGGGTAAAGCCTCCCAAACAGCTTGGGTCTTTCCTCAGTTTCACACGAAACACATATTTACAATTAAAAATGCCCAAACAATTTCTCTGTTTCTCTCCACTTTTTACATATTCGCAGTACCGAGCCAGGAACTGCTCCAGCAGCCTTACTTCTGTGTAAGGATTGTACACGGTTACAGTCACTACTTTCTCCATGAGCCCAAACAAAGGCTCCACCCGCACTCCCCCCAGGCAGGGGTCACCATCATGGCTTCTTAACCACTCGAAGACAGTTAGACAGCAAGGCTCACTCACAAAGGTTACATCATATATACCTTGGTTGTGAAATTCATTCACACTGAAAATGTCAGTCCGATGAGCTCCAGCCTTTCCCTCCAGCAGGTCACGAACCACATATACCACGTTGTTTTTGGCACCATCCTCCACGACCAAACGAATCGTATTCTTGACAAACATCTTCAGTCTTCACTGCCGATACGAATATCGCAGACGAAAATTAGCAGCACGCTGCAAAGAAACACTCGCACCCTCTGACTGCGACACAAGATCGCAGCCAAAAGGCCGAGAGGCACTCCTACCCACAGACAGCTGTTTCGGGGTTTTTGCCCCTCATCAGTGTGGAGTAGGAAACTGGCTATCAGGAGCAGTGCCTAGTAGAAAGACTATAAAGGCACGGATGATTGACCTCGTGGAGACCAAAACATCCAACACTGCGGAGACACCATCACGTGTTTCTCAACGCAGTGATCCAGAACACTGCCCCCAAGTATGCAAATGCAAGTAGAGGAGCTGCGGAGACACCATCACGTGTTTCTCAACGCAGGCAGTGAATAGCCAGGCCTTTCCCCGGGAAGGAACAACCAAGGGAAGGGCAGCTTGGCATAGGTGGTTTTCCTTTATTGGATGTTTTCCTTTATTGGATGCTGCCCTTCCCTTGGTTGTTCCTTCCCGGGGAAAGGCCTGGCTATTCACTGCCTGCGTTGAGAAACACGTGATGGTGTCTCCGCAGCTCCTCTACTTGCATTATCCCGTTGCAAGACCTGAGACTGAGACCAAGCTTTCTGACAATGGGCAGCACATTTCTCTCTAGAATCCCTTGCTAGTCTTGAGATTTCATTGTACCCTGCACAGATTTTAGACACCCTGTGCCAGGTGCAGCAAAGAAGCCCCAGAACATAACAGAGCCTCCTCCACGTTTCACAGTAGGGACAGTGTTCTTTTCTTGATATGCTTTATTTTTCCATCTGTGAACATACAACTGATGTGCCTTGCCAAAAAGTTCCATTTTTGTCTCATTGGTCCATAGGACATTCTCCCAGAAGCTTGTCAACATGTAGTTTGTCAAATTCCAGTCTGGCTTTTTTATGATTTTTTTTTTCAACAATGGTGTCCTCCTTGGTCGTTTCCCATGAAGTCCACTTTGGCTCATACAATGACTGATGGTGCAATCTGACACGGATTTTCCTTGAGCTTGAAGTTCACCTTTTAATCTGTTTAGAAGTTTTTCTGGGCTCTTGTTGCCATTCATATTATCCGTGTCTTTGATTTGTCATCAATTTTCCTCCTGCAGCCACGTCCAGGGAGGTTGGCTACAGTCCTATGGAACTTAAATTTCTGAATATGTGCAACTGTAGTCATAGGAACATCAAGCTGCTTGGAGATGGTCTTATAACTTTTACCTTTAACCCCTTCCCGACCTGTGATGCCACGTAGGCGTCATGAAAGTCTGTGCCAATCCGACCTGTGACGCCTATGTGGCGTCATGGAGGGATCGCATCCCTGCAGATCGGGTGAAAGGGTTAACTCCAATTTCACCCGATCTGCAGGGACAGGGGGAGTGGTACTTTAGCCCAGGCTACGATCGCTCTGATTGGCTGTTGAAAGTGCAACAGCCAATCAGAGCAATTTGTAATATTTCACCTATGAAAAGTGGTGAAATATTACAATCCAGCCATGGCCGATGCTGCAATATCATCGGCCATGGCTGGAAAACCTAATCTGCCCCCCGCCACCGATCTCCTCCCCAGTCCTCCGTTCTGTGGTCCGCTTCCCTCCGTCCTCCTGTCTGCTCTCCTGTCCGCTCCCCCGTGCTCCGATCCCACCCCCCATGCTCCGATACCCCCCCTGTGCTCCGATCCCCCCTCATACTTACCGAGCCTCCCGGTGTCCGTCCGTCTGTTCCATGGGCGCTGCCATCTTCCAAAATGGCGGGCGCATGTGCAGTGCGCCCGCCGAATCTGCCGGCCGGCAGATTCGTTCCATGTACATTTTGATCAGTGTGATAAAACCTATCACAGTGATCAAAATAAAAAAAAATAGTAAATTAACCCCCCCCCCTTTATCACCCCCATAGGTAGGGACAATAATAAAATAAAGAAAATATATTTACTTTTATTTTTCCACTAGGGTTAGAATTAGGGTTAGGGTAAGGCTATGTGCACACGTATTCTGGTCCTCTGCGGATTTTTCCGCAGTGCAAAACTGCGGATTTATCGCGGATTTACCTCGGTTTTTCTGCGGATTTCACTGCGGTTTTACAACTGCGGTTTTCTATAGGAGCAGCTGTAAAACCGCTGCGGAATCCGCAGAAAGAAGTGACATGCTGTGGAATGTAAACCGCTGCATTTCCACGCAGTTTTTTCCACAGCATGTGCAGTGTTTTTTGTTTCCCATAGGTTTACATTGAACTGTAAACTCATGGGAAACTGCTGCGGATCCGCAGCGTTTTCCGCAGCGTGTGCACATACCCTTAGAATTAGGCTATGTGCACACGGTGCGGATTTGGCTGCGGATCCGCAGCGGATTGGCCGCTGCAGATTCGTAGCAGTTTTCCATCAGGTTTACAGTACCATGTAAACCTATGGAAAACCAAATCCGCTGTGCCCAGAAACGCTGCGTTGTATTTTCCGCAGCATGTCAATTCTTTGTGTGGATTCCGCAGCGTTTTACACCTGTTCCTCAATAGAAATCCGCAGGTGAAATCCGCACAGAAAACACTGGAAATCCGCGGTAAATCCGCGGTAAATCCGCAGGTAAAACGCAGTGCCTTTTCCCTGCGGATTTTTCAAAAATGGTGCGGAAAAATCTCACACGAATCCGCAACGTGGGCACATAGCCTTAGGGTTAGGGTTGGAATTTGGGCTAGGGTTGGAAATAGGGTTAAGATTAGGCTTGTGGTTAGGCTTTTGGTTAGGGTTAGGGGTGGGTTGGGATTAGGGGTGTGTTGGGGTTAGGGTTGTGGTTAGGGGTGTGTTGGGGTTAGGGTTGTGGTTAGGGGTGTGTTGGGGTTAGGGTTGTGGTTAGGGGTGTGTTGGGGTTAAGGTTGTGATTAGGGTTATGGCAAGAGTTGGGATTAGGGTTAGGCAGATCAGGGGTCTCCAAAAGCAACATTGCGCCACCATTGATTCCAGCCAATCTTGCGTTCAAAAAGTCAAATGGCGCTCCCTCTCTTCCGAGCCCCGACGTGAGCCCAAACAGTGGTTTACCCCCACATATGGGGTACCAGCATACTCAGAACAAACTGGGCAACAACTTTTGGGGTCCAATTTCTCCTGTTACCCTTGCAAAAATAAAAAATTGCTTGCTAAAACATCTTTTTTGAGGTAAGAAAAATGATTTTTTATTTTCACGGCTCTGCGTTGTAAACTTCTGTGAAGCACTTGGGGGTTCAAAGTGCTCACCACATATCTAGATAAGTTCCTTGGAGGGGTCTAGTTTCCAAAATGGGGTCACTTGTGGGGGGTTTCTACTGTTTAGGCACATCAGGGGCTCTGCAAACGTAACATGATGCCTGCAGACGATTCCATCAAAGTCTGCATTCCAAAATGTCACTACTTTCCTTCTGAGCCCCAACGTGTGCCCAAACTGTGGTCCCCCCTTACATATGGGGAATCAGCGTACTCAGGACAAACTGGACAACAACTTTTGGGGTCCAATTTCTCCTGTTACTCTTGTGGAAAAAAAATTGCGGGCTAAAAAATAATTTTTGAGGAAAGAAAAATGATTTTTATTTTCACGGCTCTGCGTTATAAACTTCTGTGAAGCACTTGGGGGTTTAAAGTGGTCACTGCACATCTAGATTAGTTCCACGGGAGGTCTAGTTTCCAAAATGGGGTCATATGTGGGGGAGCTCCAATGTTTAGGCACACAGGGGCTCTCCAAACGCGACATGGTGTCTGCTATCGATTGGAGCTAATTTTTCATTGAAAAAGTCAAATGGCGCTCCTTCCCTTCTGAGCCCTGCCGTGTGCCCAAACAGTGGTTTACCCCCACATGTGAGGTATCAGTGTACTCAGGAGAAATTGCCCAATAAATTTTAGGATCCATTTTATCCTGTTGCTCATGTGGAAATGAACAAATTGAGGCTAAAATAATTTTTTTGTGAAAAAAAAGGACTTTTTCATTTTTACGGATCAATTTGTGAAGCACCTGGGGGTTCAAAGTGCTCACTATGCATCTAGATAAGTTCCTTGGGGGGGGTCTAGTTTCCAAAATGGGGTCACTTGTGGGGGAGCTCCAATGTTTAGGCACACAGGGGCTCTCCAAATGCGACATGGTGTCCGCTAAAGATTGTAGCCAATTTTTCATTGAAAAAGTCAAACGGCGCTCCTTCCCTTCCGAGCCCTGTCGTGCGCCCAAACAGTGGTTCCCCCCCCCCACATATGGGGTATCGGCGTACTCAGGACAAGTTGTACAATAACTTTTGGGGTCCAGTTTCTCTTTTTACCCTTGGGAAAATAAAAAAATTGTTGCTAAAAGATCATTTTTGTGACTAAAAAGTTAAATGTTCATTTTTTCCTTCCATGTTGCTTCTGCTGCTGTGAAGCACCTGAAGGGTTAATAAACTTCTTGAATGTAGTTTTGAGCACCTTGAGGGGTGCAGTTTTTAGAATGGTGTCACTTTTGGGTATTTTCAGCTATATAGACCCCTCAAACTGACTTCAAATGTGGAGGTGGTCCCTAAAAAAAATGGTTTTGTAAATTTTGTTGTAAAAATGAGAAATTGCTGGTCAAATTTTAACCCTTATAACTTCCTAGCAAAAAAAATATTTTTGTTTCCAAAATTGTTCTGATGTAAAGTAGACATGTGGGTAATGTTATTTATTAACTATCTTGTGTCACATAACTCTCTCGTTTAACAGAATAAAAATTCAAAATTTGAAAATTGCAAAATTTTCAAAATTTTTGCCAAATTTCCATTTTTTTCACAAATAAACTCAAAAATTATCGACCTAATTATACCACTAACATGAAGCACAATATGTCACGAACCGCTAGAATCCGTTGAAGCGTTCCTGAGTTATTACCTCATAAAGGGACACTGGTCAGAATTGCAAAAAACGGCTAGGTCATTAAGGGGTTAACATGTTTGTCTATAATTTTCTTTCTAATCTCCAGAGACAACTCTTTCGTTCACTTCCTCTGGTCCATGTTGAGTGTGATACACACCATGTCACCAAACAGCACAGTGAGTATCTGTAGCTCTATATACAGGCCCACTCACTGATTCCAAGATTGTAGACACCTGTGATACTAGTTAGTGGACACACCTTGATTTAACATGTCCTTTTTGTCACATTATTTTCAGGGCTACCATCATTTCTGTCCAGGCCTATTTCATGAGTTTTATTTTTTTTCAAATTCTGTGGAAGCATGGTTGAAAAGCAATGTCTGACTTTCATTTGTTCATTTTCATAGAGCTAGATCTTTTATTATTACTTTTGTCAGATTCAAGTTATTTCTGTGATCATTAAAGAGAGGTACCAACAATTTTGAATACGTGTGTACATGGAAACCCCACTGTAAGCGCTCAGCATAGTGCGCAGGATCAATGTGCGCCGAGCCTTACTGCGATCTTTGGGAAGCAGAATGAAAAAAAAATATCAACAGTATGTGAAGAATTGGTTTTATTTTTTCCGCTGTTTCTCATGCAGTATAAGTGTGTCGGGACCACACTCTGACGGAGCAGCCTTTGGAAGTGGGGAATCACCAGAAATAATACACAAGACACGTCTCGTATAGTATATCACTGGGAAGCCTCTGAAGCACGCCTGCCTTCAAGGTGCTATCCCCTCTTTATATAGTTGTACAGGTAGTTTCAGTGGTTATACAAGTTTTGCTTGTTTAAACAAAGAGAGAAAAGAGAAGACAAAAAAAACAGTTTCGGCTATGTGATAGTTTCACAACAAACAAAACAGTACAGTTTCGCCTAAGTGGCAGTTTCACAAACAAAAAATAGGATTTCACACTATAGCTAAAATGTCCTTGAATGGACAGGTCAATATTGATCACAAATTCTTTTTGGTTCATTGAGGTAACCATTTTTGTTCCGCTCTTCACAATCCCCCCTTTGACATATTCCATTCAAAACCTTGTCATATAGACGATTATTTTAGTCATTCTTTTTGTGATATTACAAAAAAACTTTATATTCTCGCATCCATTACACAAAATTTATTTGTGCATACCGAGATACCCTTGAGTACAACCTTGAATAATACATATATAATTACAATAACTATAACTGTATGTATTAGGCTTTGCATAATCCCGGTAACCCACCCACCGATCCCCCTGAACCAATTGGCCGGGTTAAGAAAAGAAAAGGTATCTGACCACCAGCTATCCTTATTTTGGTCATTGTCTTTGTCATACTGATCCCTGAGTCGTTGTACGTCTTCTAATTTAAATCTCATACTCATAGTACTATTCGGGTCTATATAATGACAGCAGGTGGGTCCGATGATTTGACACATACCCCCTTGTGAGGCAGTTAGGTAATCCAATACCAGGGTATGTTGGTTAGTGACTATTATAAGCTGATTCTGTGCAGCTATACTAGTATTTAATATGTCCAATATATCCCAAATCTGGTCATCTAGATAATCCGTGGCTCTAACTAATTTATCCCACATCTGTGTTAACATAGGATAAATAAAAATGGTACTAGCAATTTTGTTGGGAATTCCCATTTGTACTATATGTGGCCTCCCCGAGGGACGTGGTGAGTTATCTGCAGCTCTTTTATACAGTGTGTGCTTGGGCACGGCTTGCATATTCACTTGTTTGTTCGAAATTATGAAAGTAGCCGGGGTTAGGCGTCCTAATGTACAAGTACCCTTTATACCTACGGGAAGCCATTTATATGCCCCTTCTCCGCATATCCAAAATGTACTCTCAGGCAGATCCCACAAAGCTGAGTGCTGCAATACCAATCTGTGAGCCAAATCCACAAAACTAGATACATTCTGAAGCATACACCAAGAGGGTTTTTGTCCCAAGGGGCTACAGTACCCAGCTGCGGGATTCCCACATACATGCATTCCGTTGACATACTCATCGGATTCATTACAAATCAGGTTCCCCGGCTTACTTGTACAACTGTTTGCATCACCTTGGGGGAACAACTCGGAATGTTCCCATTTTCTATTATGTATGTACCTTTCCAATACTGTAGGTTTGAAAGCATCAGAGGAAGGGGTGGTTGTACTGAAACTGAGCTGTAGATTTTCAGTGGGGACCTGTCCTAAATCAGTTAATCCAGTCTTATTCCTAGGTACCCATGCTCCTCCTCTGAGTGCTAAATATTGTAAGTTGCCTATTTTTCCTGTCACCAAGGAAATTCTACCCATCCCACAACTGGTATGGCGATTGTAGTATTCCATAGTCTAGTATTGCCAGGTTGGTTGTTGGCCAGGTTGTCTGAACAATTAGGCCAAGCGAATATTTCTTCAGCTGACACGGGAACTGCTAGAAAAGGTATACTTGTGGCTGATACTGGTGAATGGGTACAGATCCAACAATCTGCCAGGGGTTGCGTATTATTTAACAAATCATGCACTAATTTTCTATGATGTTGTACGAATCTATTGTTCAAAGGGGCTAGAGAATTCAATCTTTCCCATGCCTCCGTTGAGGTTAACATTATTAACATCAATATCATGAGTCTTATACTGCTTTTTTGCAATGGCTTGCATGTATCCATGATGCCTTTCCTTCAAGCTTGACTGCTGTTGGAGTTGTTAACAGGACTTGGAAAGGTCCGTCAAATCTCGGTTCCAGAGTCTTTCTGGTGTGTCTTTTCACGTAGATTTGATCACCAGGTTCCAACTTGTGGCCTCCTTCGAGATTTTCTGGATCTGGAAGGGAAGCAAAAACTTGCGAATGCACTTTAGTTAAACGTTTCTGTAATTCTTGTACATAAGCAGTTAAAGTCTCAGTATTCAACATCAGTTGTTGTGGAAAATAACAACCCAAATTTGCTGCTCTACCAAAAAGAATCTCATGTGGTGACAGCTTAGCCTTCCCCCTTGGGGCGTTTCGGATGGAATACAGGGCAAGTGGTAGACACTCGGTCCAAGGCTTTCCTGTTTCTGCCATGGCCTTCTGGATTTTTAATTTTATTGTTCCATTTAATCTTTCCACTTTACCTGAACTCTGTGGGTGATACGGAGTGTGAAACTGGTTTTCTACTCCCAACATTTTCATAACATTCTGCAATATTTCTCCAGTAAAATGGGTACCCCTATCTGACTCGATCACCTCAGGCATGCCGTAACAGGGTATCAGTTCATGTGCTATTTTAATGGCAGTAGTTTTTGCTGAGGCTTTACGAACTGGATAAGCCTCTGGCCACCCTGAGAACATGTCCACACACACAAGCACATATTCGTATCCATTGTACCTAGGAAGCTGGATGTAGTCGATCTGGAGTCTTTGAAAGGGATACAGTGGTCTTACATGATGCTTGGTTGGGGTTTTAATGGTCTGACCTGGATTGTGTGCCAGGCATATAGCGCATGCAGCACACATGTTCCGAGCGAAATTACCAAAGCCTGGAGCCAACCACCTTTCTTTTACCTTGAGCGTCATACCGTTTGCCGATACATGCGTAGGTAGGTGGAGGTCACTCGCCACTGCGGGGTACCAGGCTCTGGGTAAACACAACAAAGTTCATTTTTTCCATAATCCTTGCTGATCTTCTGCCCCTTTTTTCTGCCACTGCCCTCGTTCTTCGTCGTCTACCTGTTTCTGAGCTTCCTTCAATCTCTCCTCATCATCTTCAGAGGTATCTAGTGTGTGGGCATGATGTAAGGGTTTACGTGCTGCCTGTTTTGCTGCTTTGTCGGCTTTATCGTTACCCCTGGCTTCCTCGGTGTCGAGTCTCACATGTGCAGCTACCTTTATCACCGCTATTTCTTTAGTTTCTTGTGCTGCCTCCAGAATCTGTCTAATGAGGGAGGCATGTTTAACAGGTTGGCCTGAAGCAGTCATATAACCTCTGGCTCTCCATATTACGCCAAAATCGAAAATAATGCCATGTGCATATCTAGAATCAGTGTATATGTTTGCTGTCTGATCTTTGGCTATTTTTAGAGCTTCAACTAATGCCGTAAGTTCTGCTTCTTGTGCAGACTGATTAGCAGGGAGAGGTTCTGCTTTCAGCACTTCATGCTGAGTTACTACCGCATAACCTGTATGAAATTGTCCATTCATATCTGCATATCTACTGCCATCTATGAAAAGTTCAAATGTAGCATTACAGAGTGGCTTGTCACGTACATTACGTAAGCCCTGAGTCTCTTGTTCCATTAATTGTACACAATCATGCATTGACTCTGATGGGTCAAAGGAGTTGGAGAGTGCAGTTTCCTCAGGTATGGTACCCCCTTCAGACTCTAAAGGGAGCAAAGACGCGAGATTAAGAGTCTGAACCCTGGCAAAGGAAATGTTGGGCGGCAGTAGTAGGGAACATTGGAGACGGAGGTGTCTGGCCATTGAAATATGTTTAGGTTGGACCTGGTTAAGAATGCCATGTACATCATGAGTGGTCTGAACTAGAAGTGGGTGATCAAGAACAATCTCAGAAGCTTTATCTAATAACAGTGAAATTGCGGCTACTACTCTTACACAAGAAGGTGCGGCTCTAGCTACAGGGTCCAGATGAGCTGATATGTATGCCACAGGTCTCTGTTTGTTTCCATGTTTTTGTGTGAGCACCCCTGTAGCATGTGAGGATATCTCAGCTGCCATCAATTGAAAAGGTTTAGTGTAGTCTGGGAGTCCCAGAGCCGGAGCTGATACCAGTGCTGTTTTCAAAGAGGAAAATGACTGTTTAGCCTCTTCACTGAGTGAATATGGCGTGTTGGCAATACAGTCATATAAAGACTGCATGAGTTGACTTGCATGTATGATCCACTGTCTACAGTGTGAAACAATACCCAGGAAAGCACGCAGCTGTTTGTGATTCCTGGGTTCAAGCATGTTACGTATGGCTTCCGTACGTTGAGGTGTGAGATGTCTGATGCCCTGTGATATGCAGTGACCTAAGAACACGACTGTTTGTTGACAAGCCTGGAGTTTCTGTCTATTTACTTTACAGCCTTCTTGCGCTAGGAAAATTAAGAAATTAACAGTTGAGGTAACTGCCGTCTGCTCATCAGGGCAACAAATAAGTAAGTCATCTACATACTGTAGAATGACTACTCCTGGTTCTGGGGTGAAATTTTTCAGCACGGTCTGCATTGCTTCAGAGTACAAAGTTGGTGAGTGTACCATACCTTGTGGCAATCTTGTCCATGCTAATTGTTTACCCTTGAATGTAAAGGCAAACAAATGCCAACAGTTCTTATGTAGTGGCACAGAAAAAAATGCGTTTGATAAGTCAATTACCGTAAAATATGCAGCAGTGCTGGGAATTTGAGACAGTAAGGTATGAGGATTCGGTACCACAGGGGTGACCGGTGCCAAAACCTTATTGATTTCCCGTAGGTCGTGCACCATGCGATATTTCACCATAGTTTCTTTGGAGGAAACTTTCTTTTTAACAGGATATAAGGGTGTATTGGCGGGTGACCTGATTTCTACCAAAACACCTTGTAACACATAATCCTGAATTTGTTGAGAAATCGCCAGTTCTTGCTGGGCGCTGATGGGGTATTGCCTAAGCTGAGGTAAAATGGTTCCCGGGGCAGTTTCTAACAGTATAGGAGCTACTGATAAGAATCCTACATCAGTGTCTCCTTTTGCCCATAGGCTGTCAGGAACCCGAGACAAGTCAATTTTTGCTTGTTGAGTGTAAATTTCGGGAAAATCCTCCATTGCCTGTATTCTAACATATTTTTCCAGAGTTTCTGCATCTTCAGGGATGGTCAGCATAACTGTGCCATTTTCTCTAAAATGGATGTTTGCGTGCATTTTACTTAAGACATCAGTACCCAGCAAGCAGGTAGGTGCACCTTTAGCAAATAAAAATTTGGATACAAAGGTTTTAGGGCCAAAGCTCACATTTAAAGGTTTTGTAAAGGGCAACGCCTGAATTTTACCATCATACCCTTCTGCATATGTTACCTTTGAGGATATATTGTCAGGATATGGTAAAAAGTCTTGATTTAAAATGGAGGATGTTGCTCCCGTATCTATCAGAAAAGGTACATTTTTACCCTCAACCTCAACTTGTATTATTGGTCTTCTAGAAGGAAGAGAGACCTGCATAACCTTCAGTCATTCTGAGCTGTCTGTTTGATCAGGCGCTGGGTTATTTATCCTATTTTTGGGTACAAAGGTTCCTGAATCTATATCTGCTTTTCTCTTCCTACATTCCCTTTGGAAATGTCCTGGCTTCTTACAGTAATGACAAGTAAACTTTTGATTAGCAGAGCCAGTATTAGCCTGTGCAATTCTTACTGGCTTAGAATTTTCTCTTAAGTCCATTTCTATCCCTACAGCTTTCTGTCTAGCCAGGTGTGGGTCTTCCAAGGTTCTCCAATCAGGGGTTGCGGCCTTAAGCTTTTCCTTCACTTTTGGAGACAATCCATCTATAAAGGTTTTTGTAACTAACCTCATCATTCCTGAAGCGGTTAGATCCATGCCTTCATCTCTGAAATTATTTTCTACACTTAGATAATATTCGTCTACTGATTGTCCAGATTTCTGAGCCACCACTCCCGTTGTTCCTCTCTGCCTCTGTTTTTCCCTCATGAAAACCATTAAGTGATCTACAAATTGCGTACCTGATTCTATCGTTTGTAAGGCACCATCTCCTGCCTGGGGCCTATGTACCTGTAGATTTGCTAATAGCTCCTGGAAGAGTCCAGGAGTCATTTTCATTCTACATAATTCTTCTCCATCTGCCCAAACGCCAGCGTGAGTCTGCATAATTTGCTGTATATATTGTGCAAATCTAACTGGACACTGGGTGGGATCTGGTGCGTTATGCAAGAGAGACATGCCTTCAGTGGGGGACCAAGGGAAATATTGTCGAGTTTGGTGATATTTAGTTCCCATTACTCCGTCAGCACCAGGTTCCCTAAAGGGTCTTGGTACTACCCTAACAGGGGCAAGTACAGCGCCATGTCTAGGTGTACCACAGGCTAGGCAATCATTTCTCCAGTCTGGATTTTGTTGTCCACAGTGCGGACATACCCATCCTCCTGGTCCGGCTAAACTTTGAGGTGGTGTTTGGAGAAAAGATGAGGCATGTGGGTTAAGGTATGGGGGTGGGGTGTTCTTATATTCCACATTTTGTTTTTCTCCATAGCCTGCGGGTCTAATACACCACTTTTTATTCTGTTGATTATATGTCCATCCCTCTTTTTCTGCTACCCTAGAGACATCAATCAACGCTTGGATCTGATCTATCCATTTCTTGTCTCTGATTATGCCTTTTTTTTTTTTCCCTGAATTCCTTCCCATTTTTTTTCTACTAAATGCTTCTGCCTTAGTAACTCCAAACTTACTAAAAATCTTTCTCAGCCCCTTAGTGGCATCTTCACCACTTCTCTCCTTTATGATAGTATAGATATCTAATTCTTCTGGTTCCGACTTTGCTTATTCCCCATTTTCTTATCCTGAGCTTTTTTCTTTTCTTGCCCTAGGTGGCGTTTGGGTATGAGAATACCTCGTTACCTTCTTCCTAAGGAGCTAGGATGTTTAACGGCTTCTGCGTACCGTGCTGATGTAAGAAAATCCTGATTCCTACACCTATAGCAAACAACACAAATGCAACCAGACAGAGGATCAAAATACAACGTATCTTGTCCCAGGCTAATTTATCTGTCCTGGGCTCATACTATCATACACTTATCCGTCACCAGGTTTTCGTCAAAGACAGGATCAGAGATTGAACATAGGCGCGGAGGTCTCCCCGAAAGGACGCAACCACGTTGCCCAGTGGGACAGTCACTTCTTCTGTTTCAACACCCTGGGCGGCTTATAGGGCTATTCCCAACTTCCACACACCTTCTATTCACATTCACTCTCATTCAATGCCGTACTCCGTGAGGTGGTCAATTCCTAAGTAGTTCAAGAACCCGAGCTATAGGTATCCTCCTCTACTAGAACTACCCGCTAAAGGACACGACACAGAAAATCTTACGGACAGTGCAGGGCAGATATAAGAGATCTAACAGTGTCTCTTACCTGGCCAGGTTTTTATTCATCTGCCGTCCATTATCCCAGATTCTCTTTTCGTTCGTATTCTGCCGGTGTTCTTGAAGGAGTACACAGACCTCGGGTCCCTGTTCAGGCACCAGGAAATGTCGGGACCACACTCAGTCGGAGCAGCCTTTGGAAGTGGGGAATCACCAGAAATAATACACAAGACACGTCTCGTATAGTATATCACTGGGAAGCCTCTGAAGCACGCCTGCCTTCAAGGTGCTATCCCCTCTTTATATAGTTGTACAGGTAGTTTCAGTGGTTATACAAGTTTTGCTTGTTTAAACAAAGAGAGAAAAGAGAAGACAAAAAAAACAGTTTCGGCTATGTGATAGTTTCACAACAAACAAAACAGTACAGTTTCGCCTAAGTGGCAGTTTCACAAACAAAAAATAGGATTTCACACTATAGCTAAAATGTCCTTGAATGGACAGGTCAATATTGATCACAAATTCTTTTTGGTTCATTGAGGTAACAATTTTTGTTCCGCTCTTCACAAGTGATTAGGCAACTTTATTCTTCGGGTTTGTGTGATTACAGCACAAAAAAAAATTAGAAAGGAAGCTTTATTCTTCAGTCCAGTACCATTATAGCGATGACACATTTATATAGTTTTTTTTCTGTTTTGGTACTTTTACACAAACTATTTTATAGAAAAAATAATTATTTTTGCATCGCTTTATTCTGAGAGCTATAACATTTTTATTTTTCTGCTGATGGAGCTGTATGGTAGCTTGTATTTTGCGGGACAAGATGACATTTTCATGTAAATATATTTACATCCGTCTTTTTGATTGCGTTTTATTGCACTTTTTGTTTGGTGGTATGATGATAAAGCATTGTTTTTTGCCTTTTATGGTGTTCACTGAAGGGGTTAACTAGTGAGACAGTTTCACAGAGTGGGTCATTACGGACGCGGCAATAACAAACTTTTATTGTTTTTTTTTTTATTTACATAAAGTATTTATTGGAAAAAAAATGTATTTACGGATTTTTAAAAAAATATTTTTACACTTTTTAATTTTATTTAACTTTTTTAGATTGTCCCATTCTGGGACATCACTGTATAGTGTCAGATCACTGATCTGATATTCTGCACTGCAAAGTATCACATCAGGATCTCACAGGTAGGGAAGGAGGCATTATTAGAAAAAGGAGATGTGTTCCAGCTTCTTTGATTCCAAAAAATTATTAGAAAATGCTTCTTAAAAAATCATGGCAATGGCAAAGTTCCCATGGCAGGATACAGTTACGCATTTCAAACGCTCGAAGCGTCCTTTAACAAACTTAGTTTTTAAGAAGCATTTTCTAATAAATTTTTGGATTCAAAGAAAAGTTCTGTGCTTCAGCAAGCCGTATGCTGCTGGGGGTGAGGTGGTTCATTCTTTTTTCTGTGTTTCATGTTCAGGGAAGGAGGCATGTCAGTGTCTGCTCTCAGCAGAAGCTCACAAGCCATGTTCCCTGCAGGATGTCGCGGCCATCTTGGGGCTGATGGTCTCCAAGGAGACCATCAGGACAACGCAATCGCATTTCGTTGTCTTGATGGAAGTGCACAGGGAACTTATTCCCTGCACGATGCTCCTCTATGCCGCTGTCACTACTGACAGTGGTTTCAGAGGGGTTAAATGGCTGCGATAGGTGCTAGCACCGATGCGTTGCTGTGGGGTGTCAGTTCTCACACAGAGCTGACATCCGTGCGCAATCGCCGCAATGCTCCGTGTGAGGCCGCGCTGTATATATACTGCTGTTTGCGGGAATGCAGCTCCCGCAGAGTAGTATATGTACGCCGCATGTCTGGAAGGGGTTAAACAGCTAGGATCATTCTATGTTGTGGCGGTTAAAAAAAAAAAAAAAAAATGTTGATCGAAACATCGTAGCTTCCCCAAACTGGTATTAATAAAAATGTTGGCTCAAGAGGCAAAAAATAAGCCCTCAAACAGCCCTATCAATTAACCTGGAGAATCATATTACCAGATAATTTTTTATCATGTAAAACACCAATAAAAAAAATGTGGAGTTGTGCTTTTTTGCGACTTTGCTGCACTTGGAATTTTTTTTCCCTTTTCCGGTACTTCAGCTGTTAAAATGAATGGTGCAATTTAAAAGTATAACTCGTCCAGTAAAAAAAAAAAAAGTTATGGCTCTTGGAAAAAGGAAAGATGACAAAAATGCAAAATATCAGCGATGCAAACGGGTTAAGGTCGATGTTCATGCTGCAATTTTTGCAACAATGTTGTGTCGTCTGACCTAAACTAACAGCCTTATTGGCATGTCACTCTGTTGGTTCAGCTCAACGACTTGCAGGGCTGCCACTAGAAATTTCGGGGCCCCATACTGGCAAAATTTTCGGGGCCCCCTTGAGACTCCGCCCAGGCTCCACCCCAGCCCCGCCTCCATGCTCCACCCCTCAAACTGTCCACAGTCTCACCGCTCTGTCTTGAAAAAACTCCACTTCTCACCTATCACACATTAACAGTTCCCATCACCAGATCACACATATAGCCGGCAGCTTTTGTTTTGGGCAAAAGATTTTTTAAGCTGCCACCATAACACGGTAGACACTTTTGGCCGGGCCCTACTCTACTGTAACCTACTAAATATTTGTTAACCCCTTCCCGACCTTTGACGCCACGTAGGCGTCATGAAAGTTGGTGCCAATCCGACCTATGACGCCTATGTGGCGTCATGGAATGATCGCGTCCCTGCAGATCGGGTGAAAGAGTTAACTCCAATTTCACCCGATCTGCAGGGACAGGGGGAGTGGTACTTCAGCCCAGGGGGGGTGACTTCACCCCCCCGTGGCTACGATCGCTCTGATTGGCTGTTGAAAGTGAAACAGCCAATCAGAGTGATTTGTAATATTTCACCTAAAAAACTGGCGAAATATTACAATCCAGCCATGGCCGATGCAGCAATATCATCGGCCATGGCTGGAAACACTTATGTGACCCCCCCACCCCACCGATCGCCCCCCCCAAGCCACCGATCTGTGCTCCGCTCCCCTCCATCTTGTGCTCCGCTCCCCCGTCTTCCTGTCCGCTCCCCCCGTGCTCCTATGCCACCCCCCCGTGCTCCTATGCCCCCCCCTGTGCCCCGATCTCCCCCCCCCCTCATACTTACCGAGGCTCCCGGTGTCCGTCTGTCTTCACCATGGGCGCCGCCATCTTCCAAAATGGCGGGCGCATGTGCAGTGCGCCCGCCGAATCTGCAGGCCGGCAGATTCGTTACAAGTACATTTTGATCGCTGTGATAGGTTCTATCAGAGCGATCAAAATAAAAAAATAATAAATAACCCCCCCCCCTTTATCACCCCCATAGGTAGGGACAATAATAAAATAAAAATATTTTTTTTCTTTTTACACTAGGGTTAGGGTTAGAACTAGGGGTAGGGTAAGGGGTAGGGTTATGGCATGTGCACACAGTGCGGATTTGACCGCGGATCCGCAGCGGATTGGATTGAATTCGTAGCAGTTTTCCATCAGGTTTACAGTACCATGTACACCTATGGAAAACCAAATCCGCTGTGCCCATGGTGCGGAAAATTCCGTGCAGAAACGCTGCGTTGTATTTTCAGCAGCATGTCAATACTTTGTGCGGATTCCGCAGCGTTTTACACCTGTTCCTCAATAGGAATCCGCAGGTGAAATCCGCACAAAAAAACACTGGAAATCCGCTGTAAATCCGCAGGTAAAACACAGTGCCTTTTACCTGCAGATTTTTCAAAAATGGTGCGGAAAAATCTCACACGAATCCGCAACGTGGGCACATAGCCTTAGGGTTGGAATTAGGGCTAGGGTTGGAAATAGGGTTAAGATTAGGCTTGTGGTTAGGGTTACGGATAGGGTTAGGGGTGTGTTGGGGTTACAGTTGTGGTTAGGGCTGGAATTAGGGTTACGGGTGTGTTGGGGTTAGGGTTGTGGTTAGGGGTGTGTTGGGGTTAGTGTTGAAGTTAGAATTGAGGGGTTTCCACTGTTTAGGCACATCAGGGGTCTCCAAACGCAACATGGCGCCACCATTGATTCCAGCCAATCTTGCGTTCAAAAAGGCCCCGACGTGCGCCCAAACAGTGGTTTACCCCCACATATGGGGTACCAGCGTACTCAGGACAAACTGGGCAACAACTGTTGGGGTCCAATTTCTCCTGTTACCCTTGCAAAAATAAAAAATTGTGCGCTAAAAAATCATTTTTGAGAGAAGAAAAATTATTTTTTATTTTCATGGCTCTGCGTTATAAACTTCTGTGAAGCACTTGGGGGTTCAAAGTGCTCACCACACATCTAGATTAGTTCCTTGGGAGGTCTAGTTTCCAAAATGGGGGTCACTTGTGCGGGAGCTCCAATGTTTAGGCACACAGGGGCTCTCCAAACGCGACATGGTGTCCGCTAATGATTGAAGCTAATTTTCCATTCAAAAAGCCAAATAGCGTGCCTTCCCTTCCGAGCCCTGCAGTGCGCCCAAACAGTGGTTTACCCCCACATATGGGGTATCATCGTACTCAGGACAAACTGGACAACATTTGGGGTCCAATTTCTCCTATTACCCTTGGGAAAATAAAAAATTCTGGGCTAAAAATCATTTTTGAGGAAAGAAAAATTATTTTTTATTTTCACGGCTCTGCGTTATAAACTTCTGTGAAGCACCTGGGGGTTTTAAGTGCTCACTATGCATCTAGATAAGTTCCTTGGGGGGTCTAGTTTCCAAAATGGGGTCAATTGTAGGGGAGCTCCAATGTTTAGGCACACAGGGGCTCTCCAAACGCGACATGGTGTCCGCTAATGATTGGAGCAAATTTTCCATTCAAAAAGTCAAATGGCACGCCTCCCATTCCGAGCCTTGCCGTGCACCCAAACAGTGGTTTACCCCCACATATGAGGTATCGGCGTACTCAGGAGAACTTGCCCAACAAATTTTAGGATCCATTTTATCCTGTTGCCCATGTGAAAATGAAAAAATTGAGGCTAAAATAATTTTTTTGTGAAAAAAAAAGTACTGTTTCATTTTTACGGATCAATTTGTGAAGCACCTGGGGGTTTAAAGTGCTCACTATGCTTCTAGATAAGTTCCTTGGGGGTCTAGTTTCCAAAATGGGGTCACTTGTGGGGGAGCTCCAATGTTTAGGCACACGGGGGCTCTCCAAACGCGACATGGTGTCCGCTAAAGATTGGAGCCAATTTTTCATTCAAAAAGTCAAATGGCGCTCCTTCCCTTCCGAGCCCTGCCGTGCGCCCAAACAGTGGTTTACCCCCACATATGAGGTATCAGCGTACTCAGGACAAATTGGACAACAACGTTCGTGGTCCAGTTTCTCCTTTTACCCTTGGGAAAAAAAAAATTGTTGCTAAAAGATCATTTTTGTGACTAAAAAGTTAAATGTTCATTTTTTACTTCCATGTTGCTTCTGCTGCTGTGAAACACCTGAAGCGTTAATAAACTTCTTGAATGTGGTTTTGAGCACCTTGAGGGGTGCAGTTTTTAGAATGGTGTCACTTTTGGGTATTTTCAGCCATATAGAACCCTCAAACTGACTTCAAATGTGAGGTGGTCCCTAAAAAAAATGGTTTTTTTTAAAAAATGAGAAATCACTGGTCAAATTTTAACCCTTATAACTTCCTAGCAAAAAAAAAATTTGTTTCCAAAATTGTGCTGATGTAAAGTAGACATGTGGGAAATGTTATTTATTAACTATTTTGTGTCACATAACTCTCTGGTTTAACAGAATAAAAATAAAAAATGTGAAAATTGCAAAATTTTCAAAATGTTCGCCAAATTTCTGTTTTTTTTCACAAATAAACTCAGAAATTATCGACCTAAATTTACCACTAACATGAAGCCCAATGTGTCACGAAAAAACAATCTCAGAATCGCTAGGATCCGTTGAAGCGTTCCTGAGTTATTACCTCATAAAGGGACACTGGTCAGAATTGCAAAAACGGCAAGGTCATTAAGGCCAAAATAGGCTGGGTCATAAAGGGGTTAAAATATGCAATACAATTTAGGTATATTTTTATTTATGATGATGTGTGCAAAACTGTAAAGCACTGAGAAATATGTTAGCGCTATATAAAAATAAAGATTTATTTATTTATTTTTCAATTTTTAAAATGACCAATAATATCACATACAAGGAACAGATACCGCAACACCATGTCCAGACCACATATTACCACCAGTGACCGAATAATATCACATACAAGGAACAAATACCACCACACCATGACCAGACCACATATTACCACCACATAGTGACTGAATACTACAATTCTGATCAGTAATAAAAAAAAAAAAAGCACCATACTATCACCATAAGTGCCAGTATTCACAGGAGATCTGTACTTAGTATGCAGTGTCTGTAGAGGTAATACAGTGATCACCGGTGACATTGTACACAGGACCTCTGTATATAGTATACAGTGTATAGTGTCAGTGTATAGGTAACACTGACTCACCAGTAACGTCTCTAGGTGAAGTCCTTTATCTTTTATCCAGCACAGACCGCCATCACTTCATCCAGCCAGGACTTGTCTCTGCAGGAAATAACAGTTATCTCAAGCTCCGCTTGCAGAACATATTACTTAATTTTTCCCAACTTCTACATTACACCACATGAAGAAAAAGAGGCGACATAGTCTCACTCTACGCAGTAACAGGACCGCCCCCTCATCCTCAAAAAATAAAATAAATACATCACTGCAGTAATAATATCCCTTAATTAGTCCCTATGGTAATAATATTCCCCATCCTGGCCAACGTGTGTCTCATTCCTGGCGTCAGCCATACGTTCTCCCATCCTGCCCTCATGAGTACCCATTCTGCCCCATATGATCTCCCCATCCTGACCCATCTGTCTCCATCCTGCCCCATGATCCTGCACGATCTGTCTCCAATTCTGCCCCCAGTGTCTCCAGTCATGCCCCCATGTCTTTCATCATACCCCGTATCTCCATTCTGCCCGTGTCCAGCATCTCTGCCCCTGTGTCCAGCATCTCTGCCCCTGTGTCCAGCATCTCTGCCCCTGTGTCCAGCATCTCTGCCCCTGTGTCCAGCATCTCTGCCCCTGTGTCCAGCATCTCTGCCCCTGTGTCCAGCATCTCTGCCCCTGTGTCCAGCATTCTGCCCCTGTCCAGCATTCTGCCCGTGTCCAGCATTCTGCCCGTGTCCAGCTTTCTGCCCCTGTGTCCAGCATTCTGCCCCTGTGTCCAGCATTCTGCCCCTGTGTCCAGCATCTCTGCCCCGGGCACAAGTGACTATGAGATCTTTATAAATCCCATCTACTTTGTTGCAACTGTAAAAAGCTACGGTTATGGGAAAATACATGAGTAAAAACTCCTCGTGGGCGAGTACGAAGATGGTATCGCCAGGGGTCTTCATTGGGTCCACTGATTGCACTAATTAAATGCCTGTTACCAACAGTGGCACTTAAGTAGTTAAACAGCGATGAGTGTGGCTAGCGCCAATGGCAGCCATTACAGGCAGATGCTGGATTACAGCTCCCACACACCCAGGCCATGACAGCCATGTACACTCCTTCAGTTTCCTCAGTGTTCACCCCTGTCACTGTGAGACCATGACGCCCTCCATATTGTGCCACCTGCCCCTTCTATACACAGCAGCCTTTCTTGTGGCCCCAGAAGCAGCACCTGCTCCACCTCCACGTTACAAATCTCCACAGACACCGCCCTCTCCTCATTTGCAGCACGGTCCTGCTTCATTCATTCAGGCCGCAGCAGAGCGGCTTCACACATCAAAGGTGGCGGGAAGTTCTGGTTTAGCGGCACGTGACTTGAAGTCAGGTGGTTGGTCACATGCTATGATGACGTAGCGAGGTCCTCACGGAGGAGTGGAGCGCGCTGATAGGTAGGTGGCTGTGAGCCGGCGTTGTGGGTAATAGGAGCCCGTGCTGTGTCCTGCTCCGGGATCGGTCACGTTATAGCACAGGATGACACGTGGTGCTCTATGCAATCCAGTCAGGCAGCAGTGCATTGTGGGTGATGGTCGCTTTCCAGGTCACCCTATAGCTGCTGTTCCCATTGGATGCGTTATTTTTAACCGTGACAGGGTTTGTCCCCTTGCAGGCAGTGCTCGGTACCTAGTCTGCAGTCACACCGGGTAACTGCAGGGTTAGCATTGTGACCCGGACAGGTGACAGAGATGAGCGAACATGCTGTGTGTTATCCCTGAGACTTCGGTGTCCTTGTATGTTTGAGTCTCTGCGGCTGCATGTCTCAACAGCCACTACACTTGGAGGGATTGCACACTGTAAAGCGCTGTGGAATATGTCAGCGCTATGTAAAAATAAAGATTATTTCTTTATTATTAATTAACAGCCATGAGACGCTGCTGCGGGGACTCAAACGTATTTTTCAAGCACAATGAAGACACCTGGTTAGCACCCGGGCATGCTGAGATAACACCTTATCCCGCACGTTCACTCATCACAAGTGACGACCTTTTTAAAGGGAACCTGTCAGCAGGATTGTGCACAGTAACCTACAGACCGTGTCAGGGCGGCGCCGTTACACTGATTACAATGATACCTTGGTTGATGAAATCCGTCTTGTGGTTGTTTAATCTTTATTTTCAGGTATTGAGATTCCCGTGCTCTGGGGCGGCCTGTGGGGGGCTTCATGTGGTGCTCTGCTTAGGTATTCATCCTTATTGGCTTACGACAGGTCTCTGATCCCCCCGTGACCTGCCCCCTATTTCACATACTGTGTATGTTTTAAAAAAACTACATTCATCATGCAGGTGACAGCGCTGTAGCATGATCGCATTTATAATATCCATATTTTTATTTTATTTAGTGAAATAAATTGCTTGAGGGAAAAAAAAATCTTCCTCAGAGTGGCTCCAGCCGAGCCTGCACAGTAGCATAATTCGGAACGCGATAGATGCTTCTGCAGAGGCGCTACCACCATTTTGGTGGATGACAAAAAAAATAGTTTCCACCAAGATGGCGCCGGCCGCGCTTGCACAGTAGCAATTCGATAAACTAAGTGGATTCTACACTGAGGAAATGTTTTACAGAAAAACAAAGCTGTTATATGTATCTTCACTTTTGATGCTGATTTGACAAATGGGTTTTCCCATGAACAGAGATCATTTTAATTAACAGATCTTGGAATAATAATAATTTGCACAATTGGATGTTTTTAAAAAAATGCTCCTGTGCTGAGATAATCTTATAAATATGCCCCTGCTGTGTGCTGTGTAATGGCTGTGTCTGACCGTACAGGGACATAGTCTGATCATGCCACATCTCATGGGCAGGGGAGGAAGCAAAAGAGAAGATACAGACAGGATAGTATGGGATCGCAAATAATTTTATCTTTTGAGGTACATTTAAAAAAAAAAAAAAAAAACAGGCAGGGAAAGGCTTTGTCTCACAAAAACAATGTTTTACCTCAAAAGAAAGAATTATTTGTGATCCCATACTGTCCTGTCTGTATACTCTTTTGCTTCCACCCATGCCCAGGAGATCAGGTCATGTCAGGTGAGACACAGCCATTACACAGTACACAGCAGGGGCACATTTATAAGATTATCTCAGCACAGGAACATTTTATTTGAACACATCCAATTGTGGAAGTTATTATTATTCCAGGATCTATTGATTGAAATGCACTTTTGTTTGGGGGAAACCCCTTTAACGTGGCCTGTAGTTCATCATTGGAGCTGCTTTCCCAACGTTTTTGCACATTGTGGCATATCCCGATAACGGTTATCCTTACATTTGTGTGTTATTTTTTTATTTTCAGGATGAAACACCTCGCATCTCTATCAGTGTGCCCTCATCTCTGGCGGTCAATTCCATGCCATCTCTCTGAACTACGCCTGGATTTTGTTCTACCAGGCGGTCAGTCTTTTCGGTCGGTATTCTCCTGATAGTTAATATATATTTACACTCAAACTTTATTTTAAAGGTGTTTTCTTAGAAAAAACTTTTAGCACCTATCCACAGCCTTTATATAGCATTGTATATACAAACCAAGAAAACATCAGGGCAGTAGTGTTTACACCACACATTGGTGCCTTCATTAGAGCTTTAACCCTTAATGACCGCTGATATGCATTAAAACGATGGCCGTTAAGGGTACTTATTCCCTCATTACTATTTTAAAACGGCGATGGGAAATAAGGGACTAGCACCGCCCAGCAGCGATTCCCATGGGTGTCAGCAGTACATGACAGCTGACACCCTGCAGTATCGGACCCGGCAGGTGTTGCGACCGATGTGAGCCTATTTATCCCCTTCCATACCGCTATCAATCACAACAACGGTATTTTAAGTATTTGCAAGGGGGTCACAAGACCCCCTTAGTAACAATCGGACCCCATCGATGAGATTCACATATGCCTGTGGTTATCATTGTACCCTGGGGCAATGTGATGATCCCAGGGTACCGTGGCCTGTGAGATCCATCAATAAGCCGAGTCTCACAGACACAGCCAGTGAAACACTGACGGTCTCGGTACGTGAGTACAGCAGTGTATGAGACAAATGATCAAACTGAAAATTAAACACGTCTCGTAGTGGGACTATGTAAAAAAGGTAAAATAAAACGTAATGAAAAACAAAACAAAAAAGTGCACACAAATCACTTTCATCCATTTCGCCACTCAAAACACAGCATTTGTGATAAAACCGCATCAGGACACATTGCATCTATGAATCTAGCCTCCTGAGGAGCCCAGATGGGGCGAAACGCGTAGAGGCGCTGTGTGGTTATGGGCAACTGGCGAACAATGGGAGCTAAGTGATCGTACTGTGTTACTCGCTTATGAGATTATGTCTGCATACCTTAACTGTTTGAAGACATATCACAATAGGTTCACCTGTAATAAACAGGATTAACCGGTAGAGAACTGTATCTAAAGATAACTCCCTTGCCAAATACGCCAATTATCTTTTGCCCTCTGTGTTCTTTACATTTGTTTTTATTTATGGGGATCTAGTACTCCCTTAGTGTAGGTATATCTCTGTATAGCCCACAGTGGGTTCCTAGGCTGTGGGTAGTGGATGTTCCTTAGTGGATATAGGGCTTTACAGGGCCTCCAGGAACAGCCGCCGAGGAGTGGGGGCGCCACAACGTTTCCCTGTAGGGTGCCAACCCCCACAGTCAGGCAGGTGTGAGTCTAGTACTCACTAGGGATGTCTAGTACACCCCATTTTTAACTTAGTGTTTGTATGTGAGCACAGTGTTTTTTTGTGTATTATATGGTCCATTTTGTGGTGTGAACCAACCATAGGTTCAATTAATAAAGTTTATAATTTTAAGGATAAGAAAATATGATAATATAAAAAACTACATGTTTCCAGCCAGCTAACGCTCGGCACGATCATTGCTATCTAATTAACGCTGCTGGTGATTAAACTAAAGTAAATAATGACAACATTCAATAGCGCTTACGCAGGTGGTAAATTAACTTAAAATGAAGTTAATAACAATAGTGTGGTGATGTGTTGGGGGCGGGATTAAGTGTGGTGATGTGGTAAGGGGGCAGGATTATGTGTGGTGATGTGTTGGGGGCGCGGGATTATATGGTGATGTGTGGGGGGGCGGGATTATGTGTGGTGATGTGGTGGGCAGGCGGCCGCGGGATTGTGTGGTGGGTGGGCGGAATTATGTGTGGTGATGTGGTGGGCGGGCGGGATTATGTCTTTATCTCCATCCTTGTACGCAATTCCCTTAAACTAATTAGTCAAGAGGAACTTGAATTTCTCCTCCCTGAATTTCCGGTCATGCCTACGTTTTATAGTTTGCCAAAGGTGCATAAAGGATATACCCCCCTAAAAGGTAGACCAATTGTCTCTGGAGTAGGGGGTGTCTGTAGTGGTATTGGGGTGTATAGTGATCAAATCCTTAAACCATTCGTGAATTGCATTGCCCTCTTTCATAAGAGATACAACAGACCTCCTCCAGAGATTGGAGGGAATACCGATTGAAAAAGAAACTATGCTAGCAAGCATTGACGTAGAAGCCCTATACTCCTCAATACCCCACAAATATGGGATTAAAGGAGTGGAATACTTTCTGGGATCAAGAGGGCGCCAGTGTAGTGAGCATAATAAACTTGTGATTGAACTTTTGGAATTTTCTCTCAGAAATAATTTCTTCGTGTTTGACGGTCGAACTTACCACCAGCTCAGGGGCACTGCGATGGGTAATCCATCAGCACCAAGTTACGCAAATTTGCTCCTGGGCTGGTGGGAGGACACGATAGTCTTTTCAGACGAACTCAATGAATTCACCAGATCTATCGATCTATGGGTGAGATTCATTGACGACGTTTTCATACTGTGGAATGGCACTAAGGAAATGTTTGATTTATTTGTGGCAGCCCTGAATATTAACGAGATTGGTGTCCGTTTTACATATGTTATAGAGGTACAAAGTTTACCATTTTTGGATATCTGTATCAGTAAAACTGAAAAGGGAGACACTTTGAGCACTTCCATTTTTCGTAAACCAAACTCTACGAATTCCCTGTTAAGATGGGACAGTCATCACCCAACTGCCCAAAAAAAGGGGATCCCAAAAGGGCAATACTTAAGATTGAAACGAAATTGTTCAGATGAGAGGGACTACAAGACAAAAGCAAAAGACCTCAGAGAGAGATTCCAGAGGAGGGGATATCCTGATCAAATTCTAAAAGAATCATTCAAATTTGTACAAACACAACCTAGAGAGAGTTTATTAACACTGAGAGTAAGGAATGAGGAGAATCAAGGTTTAATTCGATTGGTTACAACTTATGATAACAGGGCACCCACAGTACGTAGGATTTTGAATAAGTATTGGAACATCTTACAAATGGACCGAGACCTGAGGGATGTGATTGGTATAGCACCCCAAATCACATATAGAAGAGGTAGGTCCCTAAAAGACAGACTGGTACATAGTCATCTGACCAGAGACCAGACCTGAAGCAGAAAAAACGTGGCTACCTGAAAAACCTAAGGGATGCTACAAATGTGGACTATGTGTGGTGTGTAAAAACATACAAACAGGGAAGGAATTCATAAATGACACGACACAAGAAAAATTTACAGTGAGATATTTTATCAATTGCAAAACAATGGGAGTGATTTATAAGGCTTCTTGCATATGCGGTAAATCCTACATAGGGAAGACTATCAGGGAGTTTAAAAAAAGAGTAGGTGAACATCTAGGAGATATACGAAATGGAAGAGACACGCCACTTGCAAAACATGTAAATCAGTGTCATGGAGGCAAATGTGAAGTCGTGAGATTTATGGGAATAGATCGAGTCAAACCTCCCTTACGAGGAGGGAATTATGACAAACTCATCCTACAAAGGGAATGCCGTTGGATATACCGATTAGATACCCAGCAGCCTCTAGGATTGAATGAACAGCTTAATTTCAGTTGCTTCCTGTAATTAATGATTTTACCTATCAATCATGTTTAATATACATATGCAAAATATTCTAGCAGATGATGATTAATACAGTCAATAAAAACCCAAAAAAAATGTTTTATTTCAAGATGAGACATTGTAACTGTACCCAAACTGTATAAACAGGAAATATGGGTATAAACAATTCACTGTCCGTAATCATGAGTGAGTAAAGCCACTAAGAAGATAGAGTGGCTTTATTTAGGTACAGTGTTTAATATAGGGTAGCAAGGTGGACCGAATATTTTAATATTCTTATCTATTAAATTGAATCCAGATAAAAAATGTCGCTAGTTGGATGAAAGATGTCGCTAGTTGGATAAATATTAAAAATGTAGTATTGGATAAATTCTATTTAGGCAGCAATGATTACGCTGGTACTGCCTTATTCTGTATGGCCAGTAGTGATTCTGGAATAAGTAAACATAAGGACTCCGGTATATACCTGGTTATTTTTGGTCACATGATCAAAATAGGAGTACTTGCGCTGGACGAGATGCAGGTTGGAAACAATAGGACCTTGGAATGGACATGCGCAAAGCCTTCCCGAATATACTATATTGAAAAGGACCTAGGTCACATGACTCCAGCGTTAGTATCTGCGCATGCGCTATAGATAAGAGACGGCTGTGGTTAAAGTGCTGGGTAAGAGTTCTAGCGCCGTAATACATATAGAGACACGAGTTTAATGGCGCCAGTACGAAAAGGAAGTGAGGAAATACGCCAGCAATCTGATAGTCCCACCCACTACCCTATATAATGACAACAGATTTATGGGTAATTGGCAGATCGCATACCCCTATGGAGAGAGACACATAATACAGAGAAGGGTCTCACTAGCCACTGCAGGAGACTAATTTAGATTACTTCCCCTGACGAACCCCCTGAACGGGGGTGGAAACGCGTTGGGAAGCGATACACATAACACCCAGGGAGGCCATATGTTCCATGGGCATTTGAAGGCAGCTCCACACTTGGGTACTGCCCTTGTTAGGGCGGGAGTCTCTCACAGCGGGCACGACAGGGAAGTCAGATCCCAATATTCTCCCCCCGGAATGCTCTCAATTAGGTCTTAAATGCATAAGCGTGACCCTAGAAAAAGACTCAGAAATCGGGTGAGACCAAACCTTTTTTTTTTAATATGTGCACTGGTAATATTGAGCACTATATATATATATATATATATATATATATATATATATATATATATATATATATATATATATATATATATATATGTTGTCTGGTACCAATTTTAACTAGAAATTAGTAAAAGTTATGTTTTAAATGATTAGTTGACTATGCTGGATTTGTGTCTTAATGGTAGTCAGTAAGGTCTGGAGCAGATTGCTCAGTCAAAATTATTGCTGAATAGCATCGGAATGAGATGCTACGAGGGCGCGCAGGAAAGGTAGGTAGAATGTTTTTGATTTGTTTTTTTTATAATGGAAGCCTGCTGCTGTAACTGTGCACGCCATAAGAAAAATGAATATTCACTGCACTGGCAGTGGGCACATGCTTTAGACGCAGCCACCGTCTCCTGTGACCCGCCGCTCCCCCTCAGTAAACTGGGACAATGACTTGTTTATAAGCCGAGGGAGGCATTTTCAGCACAAAAAAAATGTACTGAAAAACTCAGCTTATACATGAGTATACGGTAATTTACTGGTGTGTATCAACAGAAGCACAATGTATGGGGGCGCTACAATATATGGAGGCACTGCACTGTTTCCTAGAATGCCAAATGGCAAATCTGCCTCATTATACAAGTAGGAGTGATGCCGCCACCTGTACTTTAGTTAGATTGTCATTAAGGCACTTTAAAAAGCTATTATATAACAATATACTTACTGCAGTCATCATGCTATTTTATGTATGTTCAGAATCAACTGAGTGTGGCTCTGACTGCTGAATTACCAATTTGCTTAGTTATGTAGTGATAAATCTCCCGATATACCTACACTGACCTGCTGTTCAAGGTCCTGGGAAAGCTAATTGACAAACCTTGTGTGTCTGTAAAAGAGACCGCTTAAAGGGATATTCCACTTTTTAATGTTTCCTATCATATAACGTACCAAAATGAGAGAGTAGTTGCCCTCCCCTGGTCCTGCGCTTGTTACCTGGTCTCAGCATTTTGGCTTTAGGGGAGAGGTCACGTTGACAGCTCACCGCTGCAGCCAGTCATTGAGCTCAGTAGTGGTCAACCCCTTTAAGAAATAAAGCTCAAAGTGTATCAGGGCATTGAAAAGTTCAGATTTACATCTTTCTTGTTTGTCGTGAAACATTTAGGTGGAAAGAACACAGGCCCGGCTACTGGACAGGGGTATTGCATGAACGGGTGTGGACCCTGACTCAGAAAGATGGCCACTTATGGTACACCGTGTATCCCTGCCCAGAGACAACAGATAGTGAGTTTGAAAAAGAAGTCCGAAGAAGGCCCCTCAAACGAAAACTGCCCCACACTGTCTCTGACACAAAGCAAGAAAAAGACACAATAAAGCAGGAAAACGAGGTAGTATCGGGAGATTTTGTGTCTCCAAGTGCTGACTGTAAGAAAGACAGTGAGATTTTACAGAATTACTTTCAATTGCAAGTCCGTCTCGATGAACTCTACAATCAATGGGGAAAGTCTGACAAGCACTTTCTGAAGGTAGCTAAGGAATTTCCAGGTAATATTCTTGATATTACGTTCCACATTTGCGCTTGTCATCCAACAGTAATATCTGCAAAGGCTGCTCCATCTAGATATCACTTATACATACTGGTTATAGTTCACTCTGCTGTTCTTCTGATGTTCTCTGATGACTACCAAATGTGTGCAGTACTAGTGGTCATACATGCCCAGTAGCTCAGTGCATCGCCCACATCGTTACCTGGACAGTGATTCTTATCATTGTGCAGACCAGCAAATAAGAATTGACATACTAGTAGCGTTGTTTCACCAGCACTCCACATTGCGTAGATGATAGGTAACACCAGGGGGCTCCTAAAAGGGATTTTTTCAGCACAGAATGACTGTTGAAACCAAGTACAGGTGCTCGATGCATCACTGCGGGGGGTCAATCATTTATATACATCTCACCTGCTTGGTTTCCATCTATCTCTACCCTTCTCTGGCTCTATGAAGCCAGAGCTGTCAATCAAATATGGGGTGTAAAGTTAGAGGGACAACAAGCAGGTGGGAAGGTGTATATAAATGATCGGTCCCACTTTGAAGCATCGAGCGTCAGGACTTAGTTTGAACAGTCATTCTGTGCTGACAAAATCCCTTTCAGGAGCCTCCTGGTGTTACCTAACATCTACATAATCTGGAGTCCCTTTAACAAGTATTTACCAGCAATATCTACCCATAGAAGCTTTTATTTTCTGTCTGTGATTCTCATTTATGACATGAGTATGCATGGTCTCTCTTCCAGGGATTCGAGTTTTGCGGCAGGATCCTGTAGAATGCCTTTTCTCTTTCATCTGTACCTCCAACAACCACATTTCTCGCATCACTGGAATGATTGAGCGCCTGTGCACTGCTCTGGGAAAAAGGCTATGCCAGCTTGACTTGGTGGAGTACTATTCGTTCCCCACACTTCAAACACTGGCAGGCAGGTAACATGCCAGTCCTTCTTTGGGGAGCTGTCTATATGTTAGTGGGCAAGTCTGCAAAATTATGCACATTTATGTACTGGTGGGGAAAACTGCTCCGATTGACTTGGTAGTAGTCAAACTTCAGCATGTGTGATGATTTCAAAGACAGTCTAGGGGTATGTGCACACAGTGTCTTTTTGCAAAGCTAGCAAGTTTTTCAGCGGGAAAACTCTTCAGGGCACACCGGCATATTTTGTTCTGAAGTGTCTTTTTTCGCATCATTTTGGTTATTTAATGAGGGATCTGGCCAACTGCATTTTTAAATAAAAAAACTTGTATTGAACAAACTAGTGAGTGGCTTCCAAGCACAAGCTCCCTGAAGAATGGGGTTAGGTTACTTCTTTAAACCGCTTCACATCTTTGGAAACCTGAAGTGGTGAAAAGCAGTTAAAAAGACTCAATATATGAACAGCAATAGTTTTACATTGTAATGCGTATATTCATTTTTTGTAGCATTTGTTTAGCGCTTTTTCAGGTGAGCTATGGAGCATAACCTCCAGAAAAAGACATTGTGTGCACATGCCCTAAGAATTCAAGTCTAGCGTATTAGACCAAGAACCAAGCCGATTAAAATGCCCTATACAGGTTTTAACAATTATTGGCAAAGGAGTGATTTAATGAACAGAACAATTATATTAAAGGGTTCTTACACTTTATTTTGGAGTTATAACGTTACCCACTCGGCAATATAACGTTTGTGAGCCCATACACCACTCTATGCCTGTGTGTGTGGCATAGCCTTTTTAACAAAAGTAAAGTTGAAATAAAAAGAGTACTTGCTGTTTGAGAAATACAGAATCCTGCATTGCCTATAAGAAAGAGCTTTTCTAATTCACAAGACGAAGAGTCTGTACCATCCATTATACGTCATTTCTACACAGTTCTGTCTTTAGTGTGAAGAATAAAATCTGGGATGCACATAGTCAGAACCAGTTACAAAATGCTATAGTTTGCATGGATACCATTATGCGGCTGATGTCATTTGCATTTGGTTTTAGTTTATCTTTTAACCCCAGTTTAAACATCTATATTCAATTCCCGGACACAGATGACCCCTAGCTTGTCACCTAGGTGTAAGACACTTGATTTCTAGATGTACTCGACTTAATATTATATACTCAGCTAAATTACATAGACTAAACATAACTCCAGAAATTATATCTTTTAAAAAAGTCTTCTGCCTGCAGATTTCACAATACAATCTGCATACACTATGTAATAGATCTTAGACCGGATGAGGCTGGTGTACGTAATTGAAAATCCATATTAGAATCTCTGTAAAAACAAAAAAAAATTGTTTTCCCTTCTCATTTTAAAATGGAGAGTGGGAGAGCTCATTAGTTCAAGTATATTCATGACCTAAACTCCTCTCTACCCACCTCAGTGTTCCTCCTCCCTGCTGCTGAGATCTCACATTGCTCAGTATACGCTGCAGCTGTGAGTCAGGCTGGGTGGGTACAGATTTCCAAATGCAAATCATCACGTTTATGACCAATGTAAATTTACCATGTTTTCCACGTGTGTTTACTCTACAGCTGATGATACTGAGGCAAAGTTGCGAGATTTAGGTTTTGGTTACAGAGCAAAGTTTGTTAGTGAGAGTGCCCGGGCAATATTGCAAAAACAAGGTCCTGATTGGTTGGACAGCCTTCGACTGGCTCCCTATGAGGAAGCAAAATCTGCGTTATGTGCTCTGCCAGGGGTGGGAGCCAAAGTAAGTATGATTTATAGCCTGTCATTCAGCACAAGTAATATACAAGTAATAAAAATGATCATTGCCGGTAAAAAATGTTATTTGGTTACCATAATCTTACAGACCTTTAGCTACATATATTGTTTTGTATCAAATTAACACCGTTCAGTGGTGGAGGTAACGGGTGTAATTAGGGCAACATATTGTATATGGTGAAAAATGGCCAGACCTACTAGATTACAGCAGTATTATTAGGTTACATATACTATATGGTGGACCTCTTGTGTGATTGATGAAGCTGCACAATTAGCCCCATTGCTTTAGTATAGTTAGGATTTTAATTTGGTATACTTTTTTTTTTTTTTTTTTTTTTAAAGGTGGCAGATTGTGTTTGCCTGATGGCTCTAGATAAATCAGAGGCTGTACCGGTGGATACTCACGTCTGGCAGATTGCAAAAAGAGACTATTTACCCCAGCTCGGTCAGGGTAACAAGACTCTCACAGAGCGGGTGTACCGGGAGATTGGTATGAACATTCAGTTTTGTGATAGGAACTATTCGTGTCGTTTATGTAATAATTTACATGATTGTTTTCTAATACATAGTGAGGGCACCCTACTATGCACTGAGCCTATACAATTTTCTAGTGCGCAGTGAGGGCACCCTACTATGCACTAAGCCTATATCATTTTCTAGTATGTAGTGAGGGCATCATCTATGCACTGAGCCTGAGGGTACGGAAAGTATTGAGATCCCTTTAAATTTTTCACTCTTTGTTTCATTTGTTCCTAAGAGCAGAGTGGCCTCCATAATCCTTAAATGGAAGATGCTTGGGACCACCAGAAGTCTTCCTAGACCTGGCTGTCCAGCCAAACTGAGCAATTGTGGGAGAAGAGTCTTGGTGAGAAAGCTAAGGAAGAACCCCAAGATCACTGTGGCTGAGCTCCAGAGATGCAGTAGGGAGATGGGAGAAAGTTCCACAAAGTCAACTATCACTGCAGCCCTCCACCAGTCAGGCCTTTATGGCAGAGTGGCCCAACGGAAGCCTCTCCTCAGACATATGAAAGCCCACATAGAGTTTGCTGAAAAACACATGAAGGACTCCCAGACTATGAGAAATAAGATTCTATCGTCTGAGGAAACGATACTGAGCAAAGGGTCTGAATACTTATGACCATGTGATATTATAGTTTTTAATTTTAAATACATTTGCAAAAATTTCTACATCTCTTGTTTTTTTTCCAGTCAAGATGGAGTGCAGAGTGTGCATTAATGAGAAAAAAATGAACTTTTTTGAATTTACCAAATGGCTGCAATGAAACAAAGAGTGAAAAATTTAAAGGGGTCTGAGTACTTTCCGTACCCACTGTATATAATTTTCTAGTATGTTGTCAGGGCACCCTTCTACGCACTGAGCCCATATCATTTTCTAGTATGTTGTGAGGGCACCCTTCTACGCACTGAGCCCATATAATTTTCTAGTGTGGAGTTAGGGCACGCTTCTACGCACTGAGCCTAAAACATTTTCTAGTGTGGAGTTAGGGCACGCTTCTATGCACTGAGCCCATATCATTTTGTAGTGTGGAGTTAGGGCACACTTCTATGCACTGGGCCCATATCATTTTGTAGTGTGGAGTTAGGGCACCCTTCTATGCACTGAGCCCATATCATTTTCTAGTGTGGAGTTAGGGCACCCTTCTATGCACTGGGCCCATATCATTTTGTAGTGTGGAGTTAGGGCACCCTTCTATGCACTGAGCCCATATCATTTTCTAGTGTGGAGTTAGGGCACACTTCTATGCACTGGGCCCATATCATTTTGTAGTGTGGAGTTAGGGCACCCTTCTATGCACTGAGCCCATATCATTTTCTAGTGTGGAGTTAGGGCACACTTCTATGCACTGGGCCCATATCATTTTGTAGTGTGGAGTTAGGGCACCCTTCTATGCACTGAGCCCATATCATTTTGTAGTGTGGAGTTAGGGCACACTTCTATGCACTGGGCCCATATCATTTTGTAGTGTGGAGTTAGGGCACACTTCTATGCACTGGGCCCATATCATTTTGTAGTGTGGAGTTAGGGCACACTTCTATGCACTGGGCCCATATCATTTTGTAGTGTGGAGTTAGGGCACACTTCTATGCACTGAGCCCATATCATTTTCTAGTGTGGAGTTAGGGCACACTTCTATGCACTGGGCCCATATCATTTTGTAGTGTGGAGTTAGGGCACCCTTCTATGCACTGAGCCCATATCATTTTGTAGTGTGGAGTTAGGGCACACTTCTATGCACTGGGCCCATATCATTTTGTAGTGTGGAGTTAGGGCACCCTTCTATGCACTGAGCCCATATCATTTTCTAGTGTGGAGTTAGGACACGCTTCTATGCACTGAGCCCATATCATTTTCTAGTGTGGAGTTAGGGCACCCTTCTATGCACTGAGCCCATATAATTTTCTTTGTGTGGAGTTAGGGCACCCTTGTATGCACTGAGCCCATATCATTTTCTAGTGTGGAGTTAGGGCACCCTTCTATGCACTGAGCCCATATCATTTTCTAGTGTGGAGTTAGGGCACCCTTCTATGCACTGAGCCCATATCATTTTCTAGTATGTAGTTAGGGCACGCTTCTATGCACTGAGCCCATATCATTTTCTTTGTGGGGAGTTAGGGCACCCTTCTATGCACTGAGCCCATATCATTTTCTAGTGTGGAGTTAGGGCACCCTTCTATGCACTGAGCCCATATCATTTTCTAGTGTGGAGTTAGGGCACCCTTCTATGCACTGAGCCCATATCATTTTCTAGTATGTAGTTAGGGCACGCTTCTATGCACTGAGCCCATATCATTTTCTTTGTGGGGAGTTAGGGCACCCTTCTATGCACTGAGCCCATATCATTTTCTAGTGTGGCGTTAGGGCACCCTTCTATGCACTGAGCCCATATCATTTTCTAGTGTGGAGTTAGGGCACCCTTCTATGCACTGAGCCCATATAATTTTCTTTGTGTGGAGTTAGGGCACCCTTGTATGCACTGAGCCCATATCATTTTCTAGTGTGGAGTTAGGGCACCCTTCTATGCACTGAGCCCATATCATTTTCTAGTGTGGAGTTAGGGCACCCTTCTATGCACTGAGCCCATATCATTTTCTAGTATGTAGTTAGGGCACGCTTCTATGCACTGAGCCCATATCATTTTCTTTGTGGGGAGTTAGGGCACCCTTCTATGCACTGAGCCCATATCATTTTCTAGTGTGGAGTTAGGGCACCCTTCTATGCACTGGGCCCATATCATTTTGTAGTGTGGAGTTAGGGCACCCTTCTATGCACTGAGCCCATATCATTTTCTAGTGTGGAGTTAGGGCACACTTCTATGCACTGGGCCCATATCATTTTGTAGTGTGGAGTTAGGGCACCCTTCTATGCACTGAGCCCATATCATTTTGTAGTGTGGAGTTAGGGCACACTTCTATGCACTGGGCCCATATCATTTTGTAGTGTGGAGTTAGGGCACCCTTCTATGCACTGAGCCCATATCATTTTCTAGTGTGGAGTTAGGACACGCTTCTATGCACTGAGCCCATATCATTTTCTAGTGTGGAGTTAGGGCACCCTTCTATGCACTGAGCCCATATAATTTTCTTTGTGTGGAGTTAGGGCACCCTTGTATGCACTGAGCCCATATCATTTTCTAGTGTGGAGTTAGGGCACCCTTCTATGCACTGAGCCCATATCATTTTCTAGTGTGGAGTTAGGGCACCCTTCTATGCACTGAGCCCATATCATTTTCTAGTATGTAGTTAGGGCACGCTTCTATGCACTGAGCCCATATCATTTTCTTTGTGGGGAGTTAGGGCACCCTTCTATGCACTGAGCCCATATCATTTTCTAGTGTGGAGTTAGGGCACCCTTCTATGCACTGAGCCCATATCATTTTCTAGTGTGGAGTTAGGGCACCCTTCTATGCACTGAGCCCATATCATTTTCTAGTGTGGAGTTAGGGCACCCTTCTACTCACTGAGCCCATATCATTTTCTAGTGTGGAGTCAGGGCACCCTTCTATGCACTGAAATTACGGTATACAATTTTTTGGTACATAGTGACACCACCATTTTATAGTTTGAGCTTATGCCATTTTCTAGTATGTTGTGAAGGGCACCCTTTTATGCACTGAACTTACGCAATTTTGTACAGTAATACAGAAAAACAGAACTTTTTTTTACATGTAATGAAACAAGAGCATGATGCATAAATGTGTCTTACTGAATGATTTGAACAGAAGAAATAGAGAGATTCTATAAAACATATTCATCTATTGCAATACAGATAGATATTCCACTCCTCCAATGGAAGTCTGTGACTTTATATATTCTGTCAGACATTTCGCCCATTGGGCTCAATTGTTAAATTTAAAAAAAAAACACTGTTCAGTTTTTGTTTTGTTTTTTTTGTATACTTTTCTAGGAAGTTGTGTAGCTTTGCACACTATACATGTATGTCAGGCTTTTCCCGAGTGTACATCACTAACTTGATGTGAACAAAGCCTGTCTCTGTTACTGTGTAATGTGTGTATTCCTCTCTGTTGTCTTCAAGGAGATTATTTTCATAGTCTCTGGGGTCCCTACGCTGGATGGGCCCAAGGGGTAAGTTCATGTGTCTATTGTACAGTTTTAAAGCACAAATGTTAACATATTTGTATTAAAATATGTTGTAGCTTGTATAGTACTGTACAGTATTTAGTGAGAGGGCATGTAGATGGCACTTTTTTTTATAAGGTCCTTGAAAGCACTCGCAACAAAATTAGATAGTTTGTATTATATCGCAACATACTTTTTTATATTAAGAGATGCGGAGAAATTTAAAAAAAAAGTAGCATAAAATTGACATTCATTTACTTTTTTTTCTTCATATGGATCAAAATGTATACTACGCAAATAGCCATATGTTTGGATTCAACAACTGTTGAGCCAAAAAGATGGGATGAGAGTAGTTAGTTTTTGGTTTAATGGTGATTATTATCGGTTTTATTAGGCTCAATGAATATCAGTTTTGAGTGTTAATAACTGTCCCCATTGATTTAAAAATTACATTAAATCTTTTTCAAATGTGAAATAAGGTTCTAGAGTTGATTTCCGAAGCATGTTCTATTAGTTCTTTCTGGTTAATAGCATTGAGGGATACCGGACCGCCTGGTGGGTTATTCCCTCTCCTAGTACACTAGTTAGCTTAGTTTTTGCCTACTGTCCATAAGAGGCAGACACGACCTCTATCAGCTTTTCTGCACACTTTTTTCTTTCCCTATTTCCTTTTTTTTTGTGTCTATCCAGTTAGTATGTAGGTTCTCCACTTTAGATCACAATCCAGGAAGGGGGTAACACTGTTTGCTCCACAGAAATGTGTCTCCCTGCAGACTCCTTCCCCCATGGCTGCTGCCTCATCTCAACTCTGGAGAGCTACTACCTTGCCCTTTCCACTACCTTTACCTTGCTCTAATGTGATGCAGCATTCCTCTGTGACCTACTAGACATGAAGATTGACCTAATTACTAAAGCAGCTTTTTTGGCAGCAGGCCCAGCCTTATTTATTTTACTCGCTTATAGGGTTCTGTCTTTGTGGTCTCCTATGATAGCAAAGCTTGCATGGGCTGTAAAAAGCACCTTCACTAAGATTTTATGCTCTAGTTCCTCAAGAGGATCTTCTCAACCTCCCATCTCATTTTGCTGCATGCTTCAAAGTTATCATGCAGGGCTTCTCTTGGCACTATTTGTGGCTCACGCTGCAGCTATTTCCTTTGGCTGATTTGTGCTCCACTTTGCTCAGATCCTTTTCCCCTGACTCAGCGAACACAAAGGTCCTTGCTTTGCCTCTTGTTATAGGAGGCTAGCGCTTTGGAAGGCGCCTACATGACATCATTAAAAGGGTTCTCCACTACTAGGACAACCCTTTCTTGAACTAAATGTTTGCCCTGATAAAATAAAAAACCTATGCTCTCCTCACGTGCCGATGCCGTTCCCGCCCTGTCGGCACTTGCTCTCCCCACGGTTCTCATGCAGTGTTGCGACACGTGGTGCCCCATCAGTGCTGGCGTCACTGTCCCCACCTATGTACGGATTGAACATGAAGAGGAAGCCAGGGATCAGCTGTAGCATGGACTTCCTTTTCATGTTCAATCCGTACATAGGCGGGGACAGTGATGCCAGTGCTGATAGGGCACCGGGGTCACGTGTCCCAACACTGCACGAGAGCCCCGAGTAGAGTGCTGACACCGCAGGAACGGCGATGGTACTGGAGGTGAGTATAGGTTTTTTTATTTTATCGGGAGCAAATATTTAGTTCAGGAAGGGGTTGTCCTAGTAGTCGACAACCCCTTTAAGGATTTTACTTGGCCAAGCAATCTGGCTCCCCACATTCGGAAGCACTCATCAGCCATCTTATTTGCTCCCAGTAGTTCTCAATACTTTTGTAATCACTCCTTCTGGGGAACCAACAGGAGGTTATCCTGACCCTCCAATACCAGGTAGCCCTTATTCGGGCCTCAATTGCCCTGATTGGCCCACTCCAGGACCGTGAACCTTACACAGTAAGCAGATCTCTCCTCTCTTGCTTCAACTTTTCAGGGAGATTTGAATAGCTCTTGTGGACAACACCTGGGTCAGTGAGGAAGTATTTGTCAAAGATTGTCTTCACCTCCTTTCCCTAAACAGGTTGTTTTTTCGTCCCCTCTTGAAGGTTTGACCTTGTGCACTCGTATTCTTCTGATCCACCAGCTACAAGGAGTCATTGTCTACCGTTATGCGGTAGACTTTGCTGTTCCAGCCTGTTCAGTTGTCCAGAAGGACGGCTTGGTCAGACCAATCCTGGACTTGAACAGGTTCAGCAAATTTGTATGGTATGATGATGTCACAGATCATTTTTTTTTATTGTGAAAGGTATCAAGAATACATTCACATTTTAATTTTGTTTTTAGAAACAATCAAAACTAAAGAAAATATGCAGAAAAAACATAAGTCCTTGTGAACCAAAGAAAAAATGGTTCATATTAACGTTCATCGTAGGTATAATCATTCGCTTACGACATTTTACATACATTGGGGAAAATAAGTATTTGATACCCTGACAATTTTGCAAGTTTTCCCACCTACAAAGAATGTTAGAGGTCTGTAATTTTTATCATAGGGTACACTTCATCTGTGAGAGGCAGAATCTAAAACTAAAAACCCAGCAAATCACATTGTGTGATTTTTACATAATTAAATTGCATTTTATTGCATGAAATAAAGTATTTGGTCACCTATCAGCCAGCAAGAATTCTGGCTCTCACAGACGTGTTAGTTTTTCTTTAAGAAGCCTTCCTATTCTGCATTCATTACCTGTATTAATTGCACCTGTTTGAGCTTGTTACCTCTATAAAAGACACCTGTCCACACAATTAGTCACACTCCCAACTTTTCCACCATGGCCAAGACCAAAGAGCTTTCACCAGGGACAAAATTGTAGCTTGGTGAGATAGCAACAATTATTACAAAATGGAAGAAACACCAGATGACTGTAAATCTACCTCAGTCCGTGCAAGATCTCGCCTTATGGGGTAAGGATGATTCTGAGAAAGGTCAGGAATCAGCTCAGAACTACATGGGTGGACCTGGTCAATGACCTAAAGAGAGCTGGGACCACAGTCTCAAACATTACCATTCGTAACGTACTATACCACCATGGATTAAAATTCTGCAGGACAAGTAAGGTCCCCCTGCTCACGCCAGCACATGTCCAGGCCCATTTGAAGTTTGCCAATGACCATTTGGATGATCCAGAGTAAGCATGGGTGAAGGTCATGTGGTCACATGAAAATGAAATAGAAGTTTTTGGTATCGGCTCCACTCGACGTGTTTAGAGGAAGGAGAAGGATGAGTACAACGCCAAGAACACTGTCACAACCGTGAAGCATGGTGGGGGAAACCTCATACTTTGGGGGTGCTTTTCTGCAAAGGGGACAGGACAACTGCACCGTATTCAAGGGAGGATGGATGGGATCATGTAGCCCGAGCTTTATGTGTGCAAACTTGGTCAAGAGCTACAGGAAATGTCTGACCTCTGTAATTGCAAACAAAGGTTTCTGTACCAAATATTACTGTATGTTTTTCTGTTGTATCAAATACTTCATGCAATATAATGATTATGTAAAAATCATACAATGTGATTTTTTGTTTTTTATTTTTAGATTCTGTCTCTCACAGCTGAAGTGTACCTACGATAAAAATTACAGATCTCTCTCAATTTTGTGGGAAATCTTGCAAAATCGGCAGTGTGTCAAATACTTATTTTCCCCACTGTGTACAAATATAAATGAATACCATGTGACTGCTTGTGTATTGTATTAAAATACAAAGAATTATAGCATTTACATATAATTATCTATGACCCTTTTGTTTTCCAAAATCTTAACACTTTGAGTATGTGAGTTAGGGACTTGAGATGAGTTAGGAGATTTTACAGGTTTATGACAAGGAGATGTACAGACTGTTTTCTCCTTGTCATGAATATTCACTTCTCTCCACGCCCAGAGAGGTGAATATTAATTTCTCTTAAGTAGCCGCACACGTGACCGCCCGGTAGCTGCAGGAAAGCTCTGGCTGACACTGTAAGCAGCGCATGGCAGGGACGTCAAGCGCTGCTCACAAGCATAGCACAGCTGCCGGAAAACTCACTGGCTCCCCACGTCGGGACTGTGCGCAGCGCATGACGTCCCTGCCATGCGCTGCTTACAAGCATAAAGCAGCTGCTGGCATCGGAACAAGATTCTGCGAGGGAGCGCCGAGAAGGTAAGTGTAATGTGTTTTTTTTTTTTTGTTTTTTTTAATGTTTTCTGATGGGGTCATGCATACCAGGAATGGGGTGGGTTGGAGCCAAATTATTAGAATGGGGCCATGCATACCACGATGGGGGCCAATTATAAGGAGGATGGGGCCATGCATACCTCGAACGGGATGGGGTCCATGCATACAAGGACCGGGATGGGGGCCAATCATACCAGAATAAGAATGGGGCCATGCATACGAAGTCGAAATCTGGGGCCTGCATACCAGGATAAGGATGGGGCCCTGCATACCAGGATAAGGATTGGGGCCGTGCATACTAGGACGAGATGGGAGCCCTGCTTACCAGGATAAGGATGGGGGCCATGCATACTAGGACGAGATGGGGGCCCTGCATACAAGGATAAGGATGGGGGCCATGCATACTAGGACGAGATGGGGGCCCTGCATACCAGGATAAGGATGGGGGCCATGCATACTAGGACGAGATGGAGGTCCTGCATACCAGGATAGGGATGGGGCCATGCAAACTAGGACGAGATGGGGGCCCTGCATACCAGGATAAGGATGGGGGCCATGCATACTAGGACGAGATGGGGGCCCTGCATACCAGGATAGGGATGGGGCCATGCAAACTAGGACGAGATGGAGGTCCTGCATACCAGGATAGGGATGGGGCCATGCATACTAGGATAGGGATGAGGGTGATTAGTCATGCCAGGATAGGGATGAGGGGCACCATGCATACCAGGATAGGGGATATTAAGTGCAGAACTGACCACATTTTTTGCTTCAATTTTTTTTCCCCTAATTTCCTCCTTTAAAACCTAGGTGCGTCTTATAGTCCCCCAAAAATATAGTATACTTCACTTTGGTTATATATTATATACACACCATTGTTCATATTATGCAGCATGTCTCCCTACTTACCCTTGGAGCATGTCAATATTATTACCTAATCTGTGATATATATGCTCCACTCTCCATTTACTTGTGCATCCCCCACATTTTTTTCCTGCAGGGTTCTCTTCCTTGTTCTCATTAGGAGAGAGAGTGGTTTTTTGTCATTTGCTTTTTTTTTCCCTTTGGTGGTCCCTGTCTTCCGCATCATTGACAATATCAAGCTCCCGTCTTTTTGCTCTTCTCCAACTCTTCCCCATAAGTGTTCTCATCACTGTCTGTATGTGGTTATTGCCATTTTAGCCTATCTCTTCCTACTCTTTTTATGATGCCTTATAGCCCATGCAATGGCTTTCCAGCCTTTAAGGGCTTGTTCACACCATCCTTTTTTTCCTGCGGATTTTTCAGGTCCTGATTTGGAAAACCCGCAGTGCAAAACCGCGGTGGATTTCCCTGCGGTTTTTTGTGCGGTTTCTTCTGCGGATTCCACTGCGGTTTTCCAACTGCACTTTCCTATTGGTGCAGGTGGAAAACCGTTGCGGAATCCGCAGAAAGTAGTGACATGCTACTTCTTTTTTTCCGCAGAAAATCAGCGCGGATTTTCCAGCGGAAAAAAGGAACGTGGGAACAGCGGATTTGGTTTTCCATAGGGTAACATTGTACTGTACCCTGCATGGAAAACGTCTGCGGATCCGCAGCTGCAAATCCGCTGCGGATCCGCAGCAAAAACCGCAGCGTGTGAACATAGCCTAAGACTATCTTTTCCAAATAGATGATATCAACTATTGGAAGCCTACAAGGTCAAGGAAAACTATCCACCTTTTGTGTCATTCCACAATGGCGGTAAGGGCCTCCCGGGAAGTCAGGCATCAGGGCTTTGTTTCAGGCCTGCAATGCTGCCCCTTAGCTCTCCATCTGCACCCTTCATCAGGTCTGCCAAACTTCACTCTATGGCTTATGCTGATGCCAGTTTTGGGTGTAGGGAACTGCAGTCTACAAGGTGGTGTTTTTTTCACCTTTTGGAACTACTTTAGATCGTCCCACGGTCCAGTGTTTCCCAATGCTATTGACAAAAAATTGGGCTTTTGTACTCTGCCTAAAAATCCCTTTCTCATTGACTACATTGGGGAACACAGCCTCTACTCTAATCCTGGTGTTCTTGCCCGAGAATCAGTTATTGTGGCCTATGTGTTCTTCTCTGAGTTCATGGCGTATACAAAAATAAAATTTTGTGTTGTTGCTGAATTTATTTTCCTTTTCAGGTGTTATTTTGTTCAGATCTTAAGAAATTCCAGAGTGCAGCAGACCAACCAAAAGTAAAGGCAAAAAAGAAGTTAAAAGGATAAAATACATTGTAGTTTTTTCTTTTATGTAAATGTTCTTTATACAAAACATTAAATAAAGAAATCAATTAAAATAATGAATTGCTATAGTGTCAGTTTTATTTGTCTTTTTATTTTTTTCAGAAACCTTGACTCTTTGGCTTCATGCCCATGATCAGTAATACAAGCGTTCTGCATTGTATAGTACAAGCACTGTTTATGGAATTAAGGCCAGGCACACACTTAACGTATAAAAAAAACGGTCCGTTTTTCACGGCCGAGAATCGCACAAATGTTTCAAAAACAGTGATCCGTGTGCAGTGCGAGGATGCGATTTCCTCGCATCAAATGATCCGTGTGAGATCCGTATGGCATCCGTATGCCGAGTTTTTCTCGCAAGCTTGCAAAACCGACATCTAATGGATTTATGTGCTCGAATGTTCGGGAAAACATATATACAGTATATATATATATATATATATATATATATATATATATGTCATTGAGACACATATATATATATTCTGTATTTATATTTCATTCAGCGCGATATCTGTGAAAAGCCGGTAATTCAATTGCCGGCTTCACATTTCTCCTGCCTAAACCCGACCGGATATGAGACATGGTTTACATACAGTAAACCATCTCATATCCCCCTTTTTTTTGCATATTCCACACTACTAATGTTAGTAGTGTGTATGTGCAAAATTTGGCCGCTGTAGCTGCTCAAATAAAGGGTTAAATGGCGGAAAAAATTGGCGTGGGCTCCCGCGCAATTTTCTCCGCCAGAGTAGTAAAGCCAGTGACTGAGGGCAGATATTAATAGCCTAGAGAGGGACCATGGTTATTGGCCCCCCCCGTGGCTAAAAACATCTGCCCCCAGCCACCCCAGAAAAGGCACATCTGGAAGATGCGCCAATTCTGGCACTTGGCCACTCTCTTCCCACTCCCTGTAGCGGTGGGATATGGGGTAATGAAGGGTTAATGCCACCTTGCTATTGTAAGGTGACATTAAGCCAGATTAATAATGGAGAGGCGTCAATTATGACACCTATCCATTATTAATCCAATTGTTTGAAAGGGTTAAAAAACACACACACATGATTCAAAAGTATTTTAATTAAATAAACACACCGGTTGTTTTAATATTTTATTGCTCTCTCAATCCATTTTAAGACCCTCGCTTGGCAAAATAATAAACCCACAAAATACATACCCTCAGATGAACCGTCACGTCCCACGAGGTAATCCATCTGAAGGGGTTAAAATATTTTACAAGCAGGAGCCCTGCTAATGCAGCTGTGCTCCGTGTCTGTAAGCCCCGGCGAATGAAGGAAATGTAGGTCAATGACCTATAGTTACCTTCAGTCACGGTGATGCGCCCCCTGCAGGTTGTCCTCATATGATCTCGAGCGTGGGAAAAAGTTCCCAGGCTGCAGTTCATGAGGACATCCACCAGAGGGCGCATCACCGCAACTCAATGTAAGTACAGATCACTCAGATTTCCTTTCATTACCCGGGGCTTACAGACACGAGCGAGTGCATTAGCACAGCTCATGGCTGTAAAATAATTAACCCCTTCAGATGGATTACCTCGTTGGACGTGAAAGATCATCGGAAGGTATGTATTTTGTGCGTTAATTATTTTGCCAAGCGAAGGTCTTCTGATGGATTGAGAGAACAATAAAATACTAAAACAACCGCTGTATTTATTTCATTAAAATCATTTTTAATAATGTTTGTGTGTCTTTTTTAACCCTTTCAGACAATTGGATTAATAATGGATAGGTGACATAATTGACGCCTCTCCATTATTAATCTGGCTTAATGTCACCTTACAATAGCAAGGTGGCATTAACCCTTCATTACCCCATATCCCACCGCTACACGGGAATGGGAAGAGAGTGGCCAAGTGCCAGAATAGGCGCATCTTCCAGATGTGCCTTTTCTGGGGTGGCTGGGGGGCAGATGTTTTTAGCCACGGGGGGGGCCAATAACCATGGACCCTCTCCTGGCTATTAATATCTGCCGTCAGTCACTGGCTTTACCACTCTGGCGGAGAAAATTGCGAGGGAGCCCACGCCAATTTTTTCCGCCAATTAACCCTTTATTTGAGCAGCTACAGCGGCCAAATTTTGCACATACACACTACTAACATTAGTAGTGTGGAATATGCAAAAAAAAGGGGGATATGAGATGGTTTACTGTATGTAAACCATGTCTCATATTCTGTCGGGTTTGTGAAGGAGAAATGAGAAGCCGGCAATTGAATTACCGGCTTTTCTATAGAACACCGCTGCGTATTTCTCGCAATGCACACGCATGGTCCGTGTGTAATCCGATTTTTTCGTGCACCCATAGACTTGCATTGGCGAGTCTCGGCCGAGATACGCTGACAATCGCAGCCTGCTGCGAGTTCCCTCGGATCCGAAATACGGTGGAGAAAATATCGGATGATGGGAGCTGGACCATAGATTAACATTGGGCCGAGTGCTATGCGATTTTTTTATCGCATAGCACTCGTCCGTATTACGGTCTAGTGTGACCCCGGCCTGAATAGTAATCTCATGCCTACTGTGCTTCTTTTTTTTTTACACTACCTAAATTCAACTGTGGTGCTGGTTTCCGAGCTGCAGCATGTCAATTTCTCTTGTGGGTCTTCTGTACGGAATCTCCTCATAGACTTGCATTAGATGCGGAAAATCTGCAGTTAAAAAAGGCAGATGTGTTGTTGGGGATGTTTTTTTTTTTTTGTTTGTTTTTTTTAGACTGGTTTAACCTATCCATTAAAAAAAAAAAATACGTGAAGCCCCGCCCCCCATCTTTGATAACCAGCCAAGGTAAAGCAGATTACCTTGATAAAGGTTATATTATCAGGCTGGGAAGGTCCCTGGTTATTGGGCCTTCCCAGCCTAAAAATACCAGCTTGCAGCCGCCCCAGTATTGGCACATCACATTAGATGGGCCAATTCTGGTGCTTTACCCGGCTCTTCCCAATTTGATTGTAGTTGGGGTTCATGACAGCAGTGATTTGTCAAAATTACAGCTGGCATGAAGCCCTGGGGTTAGTAATCGAGAGGTGTCTAGCATACATCCACATTACCAACCCGGTAATAAAAAAATAAAAACTCACACAAATACTTTATTTGAATAAAGACTTACCCACACTATACCCCTTGTTTACCAATTTATTGAAAAAAATTTAAAAAAATCCCATGCAAGCCTACAGTAATCCACCAAATCCGATGTAGTCCAGAAATGGATATATTAAAAAAGTAAATAAGACAGAAATAAACACAAAAAAAAGTCCCTTGTTCACCAGTTTTTGTCAAAATGTTTCCACGAAGCTGTGACGTAGTCGATGTTCCTCGAATCTTGCTCTGAAACTGTGAATAGCGGTAAAGTGACCTGTTCACAGGCGCAGAGTACTAACTACAGTTCTTTTCTGAGCCGCTGTGTCTCGCTGCGCTCAATGAAACCCGGCGACAGTGATAAGTATTGATGTCACTACCCGGCCCTTGTGAGTAGCATGTAACTCCTGCTATTCGCAGTCGCCAGAGGTGAGGAAAGTTGACTACCAATAACCAGGGACCTTCCCAGTCTGATAGTATAAGCCCGTAGCTGTCTGCTTTACCTTGGCTGGTTACCAAAAACAGGGGGACACCACATCATATTTTTTTTTCCCTTTTATTAGGTTAATACATGTATTGTAAAGTACGCACACATGGCAATATATATATATATATATATATATATATATATACTCACTGGCCACTTTATTAGGTACACCTGTCCAACTTCTTGTTAACACTTAATTTCTAATCAGCCAATCACATGGCGGCAACTCAGTGCATTTAGGCATGTAGACATGGTCAAGACAATCTCCTGCAGTTCAAACCCGAGCATCAGTATGGGGAAGAAAGGCGATTTGAGTGCCTTTGAACGTGGCATGGTTGTTGGTGCCAGAAGGGCTGGTCTGAGTATTTCAGAAACTGCTGATCTACTGGGATTTTCACGCACAACCATCTCTAGGGTTTACAGAGAATGGTCCGAAAAAGAAAAAAAATCCAGTGAGCGGCAGTTCTGTGGGCGGAAATGCCTTGTTGATGCCAGAGGTCAGAGGAGAATGGGCAGACTGGTTCGAGCTGATAGAAAGGCAACAGTGACTCAAATCGCCACCCATTACAACCAAGGTAGGCCTAAGAGCATCTCTGAACGCACAGTGCGTCGAACTTTGAGGCAGATGGGCTACAGCAGCAGAAGACCACACCGGGTACCACTCCTTTCAGCTAAGAACAGGAAACTGAGGCTACAATTTGTACAAGCTCATCGAAATTGGACAGTAGAAGATTGGAAAAACGTTGCTTGGTCTGATGAGTCTCGATTTCTGCTGCGACATTCGGATGGTAGGGTCAGAATTTGGCGTAAACAACATGAAAGCATGGATCCATCCTGCCTTGTATGGAGCATCTTTGGGATGTGCAGCCGACAAATCTGCAGCAACTGTGTATATATTATATATATATAATCATGGATAGCTATCTATTCCATATCTATCTATCTCTTTTGCATGTCTAATCTAACATGCCAAAGAGACAAAAATGCAAGTGAGCTGAGGTGCAGGATTCATGCGGAAATTCAGTTGTGTGAAAGCCTGAACAAACACTGATCGTGGGAACGTACCCCTACAGTCATCTAAAAAATTGCAACTAATATCAATAACTATATATCCTATAGACTTTCTGTTTGGCCATCCCCTTTATGCAACCTGATATGTTTACCCCTGGCAGAAATAGTAAAAAATATTTAGAGTGAGAACATCATTTTAGGCTTTATTTCCACACTGGCAAAAATATGATACACTGTGTGTTATGTCTAGCACAGGGCTTGAGGGTGCAAGACTTATCCTTTTAGTGTAATTTCAACCTAAATCATAGTACGCCCCGTCCGCCCCTGCACTAAGTATAACACAGGTTATGCATTTTATTTGGAAGATTCTTTTAACCCCTTCCTGATGTGATGTACAGTTACGTCATATTGCGGACAGGGCAGAGGGACATTTGCCCCCAGGGCAGTTCCTTAGAAACAGTTCAGGGCCGCCCAATGCTTTAGGGATATTGTACTTTAAAATCACCGACTGCTGCTTCATAATCTGCATCATATTTTACAGATTATAGTTCGGCCACAGGTGATTGAAACCAAAGTACAGCATCACTAAAGGCGCTAGGCAATGTGGTACTATACCTTTAAATCGCTGCATGAGAATCCTTAAGCAATGTCCACATAACAGCACGCCGTGCGTGACACGCCTTTCTTTTATCCGCACGAGAGGAACACTTGTTTGCTCAGAACACAGGGGCCACCACATATGTAATGCAACATGGTTATGTTAATAAGACTGAGAAGCTCCTGGAGAGGGACAGAAGCGCGCAATAAATTGGGCAATCTGGTAAGGGATAGGTATAATCAATGGTGCACCCATCTAGAGGTGTCAGCAGGCATGGAAAGCCACTGCTACTGCCCATGGCTGGAGGTAAAGGTTGTTCCAGAGGTATAATGTCAAAAATGGAAGCTGAGAAAGGTGCCAGTCTGGCGCAGAAACGCGTTGGTATTAATAAAACCGCTTTGTAATCCCATGACACTTCATTCCCGCAGCGCAGCCCGCTTAAACGTGCCAGCTTCCATTTTTGCTATGTTAAGAATACAGCAAACAAAAAAAAAATTGAACAGTTTTGTACTTCCAACTTTGTGGGAACAATTGGGGGAAGACCTTTTCTTATTCCAGCAGACGGTGCCATACTGCATAAAGTGAGGCATGTAAAGGAATGGTGTCATGACCTTGTAAAGGCCACGCAATCTTTTTCAAATCGAAGCATTAACTTAAACTCCATCAACTTCTTAGGAATGCCAAGGGCAAGACATCATTTCTGAGTCAAGACTAGTGTCCGACCTCACAAATTCTCTCCTCTTGCTATAAAGGAACAAATTCTCAGACGCAGTCCAAGAAATCTTGTGTAAAGCCTTCCCAGAAAAGTGGAGGCTCTCATAGTTGCAAAAGGTGAACACATGGTCTGGTGTGCGATATATATATATATATATATATATATATATATATATATATATATATATATATATATATATATATATATATATACACTCACTGGCCACTTTATTAGGTACACCTGTCCAACTTCTTGTTAACACTTAATTTCTAATCAGCCAATCACATGGCGGCAACTCAGTGCATTTAGGCATGTAGACATGGTCAAGACAATCTCCTGCAGTTCAAACCGAGCATCAGTATGGGGAAGAAAGGTGATTTGAGTGCCTTTGAACGTGGCATGGTTGTTGGTGCCAGAAGGGCTGGTCTGAGTATTTCAGAAACTGCTGATCTACTGGGATTTTCACGCACAACCATCTCTAGGGTTTACAGAGAATGGTCCGAAAAAGAAAAAAAATCCAGTGAGCGGCAGTTCTGTGGGCGGAAATGCCTTGTTGATGCCAGAGGTCAGAGGAGAATGGGCAGACTGGTTCGAGCTGATAGAAAGGCAACAGTGACTCAAATCGCCACCCGTTACAACCAAGGTAGGCCTAAGAGCATCTCTGAACGCACAGTGCGTCGAACTTTGAGGCAGATGGGCTACAGCAGCAGAAGACCACACCGGGTACCACTCCTTTCAGCTAAGAACAGGAAACTGAGGCTACAATTTGTACAAGCTCATCGAAATTGGACAGTAGAAGATTGGAAAAACGTTGCTTGGTCTGATGAGTCTCGATTTCTGCTGCGACATTCGGATGGTAGGGTCAGAATTTGGCGTAAACAACATGAAAGCATGGATCCATCCTGCCTTGTATGGAGCATCTTTGGGATGTGCAGCCGACAAATCTGCGGCAACTGTGTGATGCCATCATGTCAATATGGACCAAAATCTCTGAGGAATGCTTCCAGCACCTTGTTGAATCTATGCCACGAAGAATTGAGGCAGTTCTGAAGGCAAAAGGGGGTCCAACCCGTTACTAGCATGGTGTACCTAATAAAGTGGCCGGTGAGTGTATGTATGTATGTATGTATATATATATATATATATATATATATATAATTTTAAAATTTTCTTCTTATTACTAATTTAAAATAGCTGTGTGCAGGGAGTTTTGGAGGTAAGTTACACACGCCCAATTTATCAAAGGGACTGCAAAGTTGATTGGCCCCAGCACAAGGGTGAAAAGGTTCTGCAATTTCAATAATAACCTTAAACGGAGTTTGTTACTTCCAGAACTCAATTTAAACTACCGTAATTATACAGTCCTCTGGGGGACTTAGCCCCTAGGACTCAAATCTGCATTGTAGCTTTTCCTTCTTTAGTTGTGCAGAAAAATGATTTTATGGCATATGCAAATGCGGCTTCCTCAGTGCACCCTTGGTGTGGTAAAGGGCTCAGTGTGCCATTCTCATTAGGGGTATATCCAGGACTTAAAAAAAAATGTGCCTAAGCACGAACAGGCAGGTAACTGCAAATTACCTGCCTGTTGTGCATGGTGCCGTTCTTCTCCTGCATAGAGCGGTCACATACCGCTACTGCTGGGGATTCAGCTGCCTCTGCTGACGTAATTTGGCGTGACTTATGACGACCAGCTGTCAATCAGAATGACGTCAAAAGTCCTGCCCTGTCCACAGAGCAGAACGGAAATGAAGCCTTCGATTTGTAGATGTGACTTCAGCAGAGGCTATTGAATCCTGGCAGGAGCAGTCTGTGACCCCTCTGTGCCGGGGAAGGACGGCACCGGACACAATAGGCAGGTAAGTTGCAATTACCTGCCTTTTCGTGCTTGGGTACTTTTTTTTGTTTATATTAAAGTCCCAGATACCAACATTAATCAACAATCCACGCACCTCTCCTTTGGCATGATTGACATAGCTCAATTACCCAGAATGAGCACGGCCTGAAACGAGTCACTGGCCCTGCATGTCCACACTGACCCTGCATGTCCACACTGACACTGCAGGAGGCAAACAGCTGCCCACTACTGTATGATCCTGAGTGCAGAAAGCAGGTGCAGCAGACAGGAGAGATATGAACGCACTCTGATATTGAGTGATTGCCTGTTTGGCTCCTGTAGTGTTAGTGTCCGGCCGAGGGATTCAATTCGGTCAGTGCTTGCTCTAGGCAAGAGAGCGCTGGCAAACTAAGGGAAGGTGCATGGCCTGCTATATGAGGGTGGAATGGTGCACTGAGCCCTTGGCCATGCCAAGAAGTGCATCAGGGAGTCCTTGTTTGCATATGCTATAAAACAGTTATTCTGTACAGTTTAAGGGAAATCTATACTGCGGTTATTATACAGGCCAAGTCTCCTATAGGATTGTATACAAAGTTTAAATAGAGTTTCAGGGGTGACAGATTCCCTTTAATATAAGCCATACATAACTCCATTAACCAAATGGAGGGGATTTGGACCAAGCATATTTGGAACAAACATAAAAAAAAACACAAATGGAGCAACAATGTCCAATTATAGTCTTACTTTTTTTTTTTTAAGGCAAGTATACTTTAGCAGTTTTTTTCCTGCTATACTTTGTGCAGATTCCCTGCCTCCATGGTTATAGATTAGAAACCAAACCAATGTGCTATCCTGTGTAACATCCTACCAATTCTTCCATTTTCTTCCTAACATACTATTTCTATGTAGACATCTGTAAGGCTCATGCAAACGTCCTTTGGAAATTGATGCTAATGCAAGTATTGGCTGCCTGTATACCGACCTGAGCGCGACAGCCTCATAGACAATATATGAAGCTGTGATGCTCAGGTAATAAGAGCAGCGGCCAATCTGTGCTATGCTGTCCAAGATCAGACCGAATTATATGGACGTCTGCATGAGCCTTTAGGACAGGCCTGCACAACATACGCATGCAGCTCATCAAAAGAGTTTGTGGCATCCATGTCTGGGAGATGCTGGATTTTTTGTTTCCATATTAAAATGTATTCACTGCTAACTTCATCACACTGCTGTCGGTGCTGTGTTGACTCTGTTAGGCCCCAGTAAACACTCCACGGAAAAGCTGAAGATTAAATATCATGTTATTTTCGAAGATGGATCCGGGGGAGGGAACGATTGTGCTACTACGAAGGCACATAATGGGGCAATGGAAGATATTAAGGGGCAACTAGGGGGAATTGTGAAAGGGGGCATAGTATAGCTGTAGGGAGACTTTATGCAGAGTTGGAGAGATACGAAAGGAGCATTATGTGGGGAGATATTATGGAAAAGGGTAGTGTGGGGGATATGTGCAGGCACATCATGAAGTGGGATAGTGTAGGGGGTATTTTGTGCAGGAAGCACAGTAAGAGCCAATTAGCTATTCAGGGACACAGCATGGGAGATATTTATGGAGCAGTATAATGTTACTTTTATTTTTAAGGGCACCATGTCGGGGAGTGCTGCTGAAGATGGAGAAGTGGGAAGTCTGGAGGGACCAGCTCTGGGTATTAAATCTCTTCATGGCATCTGTGCTACATGGAAACAAAAGGGTTGGGAACAACTCCAATAAGAGAAGATGTAACCTATTAGGTACTTGGATGCAAGTTTTGTACTGTATACATGTGCTGATGGTAGTTCTGGTGCTTCTTCTTCTGGTACTCACTTTATTTCAGGGCTGGACTGGGATATAAAAGAAGCCCTGGCATTTAACGTGGCGTGGGGCAGTAGCCGTGGGTGTTGTACTCGTCTCTTGCGCCCTGGCACATTACATGAAGGTGGGGGTCCTGGCTGGGTGTGTGGACTTGTGCTGTGGGGGAACTACTCCCATGCAGACTGCATGTAACAGGTGTTGCTGGTTGGCCAGAACGGGATGTTTGACAGTTCAAAGAGGGAGAAGATCAGATCAAAATAAACCTTTTAGGGTATGTTTCCACGTTCAGGAAACGCTGCGTGTTTGACGCTGCGTAGAACCGCAGCGTCAAACACGCAGCGTCCAGATGTTACAGCATAGTGGAGGGGGTTTCATGAAATCCCATCTTCACTATGCGGTAAAACACGCAGGCGGCAGACCTGCGTAAATGAACATGCGGCGCGTCTTTTCAGAACGCATCATGTCTGTTTGTAAATTTACCATAGACTATCATTAGATGCGATAAAATCGCATGTAACGATTAGTCACATGCGTAGAAACTGCGTACAAGCAGCTTACTACGCATGTTTGCCGGCTCACCTGTCCCGTCGCCGGAAGTCCCTCGTCCACTGCAGTTCTCGCGATAACTTATGTTCTCGCGATAACTGCCGTGCACGTGACCGGGAGTTATCTCCGGTCACTAGTCTAGTTCAGCTGATCAGCTGATAGTGAGAACGCTGTAGTGTAGGTGATCGCTGGAGAGTTATCTTCGGCGACCATCTACAGTCTCTGCTACATCAAGATGTCAGGCATCCATATGTAGCAGAGCTGGACTCGTCTAGACTGTGTGCACATACAACACACAACATACACCATACAACATACACAATGCAACATACACCATGCACCATACGACATGTGACAACATGCGGTGACATGCAAAAACATGCGACATGCAACATACTGTGCATACATACAGAACATGCAACATTCATAACATGCATTCAATACATACATATAGACATACAGTACATTAAACATAGAGTACATACGCACCATCACCTTGATCCCCAAAGCCATTGTCACCTGTAACAAATTATAAAATAAATAAACAAACAATATACTCCCTGATCTGCAGATATCCAATTAAAACGAGTGTCCCACGACGATCTCCCGTGGAGAGCAGCAGCATCAGCTTATGCGACCGCTGTCCAGGGGCTCCAGGAATACAATGATGGAAGGTATCCTTTCGCACTGTATTCCTCCGCCACTGTAAAAAATAGTCCCTAGTCTCATTTGTGGCTCTGCTGTGTGAGAAAGTTCCCACGCAGCAATGCCATAAAGTGAGACTCTGAACTAAGGTAACCTCAGTGATGCACTGCAGGAGCCATTGTCTCCTGTCAGTGTGTCACTGGAGGTCTATAGAGCGGTGACATCACCCGATGTCACTGTTCTATAGGGGAGATCGTCGTGGGACACTCGTTATTAATTGGACTACGGTGGACAGGTAGTATACGGTTGGTTTATTTTTATTTTTTATGCAGGCGATCGAGTATGGTAAGTATTGTAAAATTAAGAATATTAAAATACTTTTTTCTGGCTGTGTCTTTATTTTTTTTTTAACCCTTTAACTACTCTAGGATTAATAATGGATAGGCGTCTTATTGACGCCTCTCCATTATTAACCAGGCTTAATGTCACCTTACAATAGCAAGGTGACATTAACCCCTTATTATCCCATATCCAATCGCTACAGGAGAATGGGAAGAGAGGGGCTAAGTGCCGGAATTGGCGCATCTTACAGATGCGCCATTTCTGGGGAGGCTGGGGGCTGGTATTTGTAGCCAGGGGGGCCAATAACCATGGCTCCTCTCTAGGCTATGAATATCAGCCCGCAGCTGTCTGCATAGCCTTTCTGGCTATAAAATATAGGGGGACCCCACGTCATTTGTTTGGGGGATCCCCTTAATTTTATAGCCAGTAAAGGCTACGCAGACAGCTGCGGGCTGATATTCATAGCCTAGAGAGGAGCCATGGGTATTACCCCCTTCCCAGGTTACAAATATTGGCCCCCAGCCGTTGGCTTTCCCCCTCTGGCACAGAAAATTGCGTGGGAGCCCACGCCATTTTTTTTTATTTATTTTTTATTTTTTAAATTAAACATTGCGTTTAAGGCCGGCGTCATTATCCGGCACTGACGCTGGCACTCGGGACCGGAGCGTTTAGCTGCATAGAAATACATGCAGCCGCACGCTCCGCTTCCGAGTGCCGGTGGCAGTGCTGGGTATTGAAGTGAGAGACTTGTGTGAGTTTCTCGCGAGTGTGGCCCTGGCCTAACGCAGATTTCGTGTGTGTATTTATTTAAGGCTGGGATCACACATGCGAGAAACTCGGACGAGTCTCGCATCTTAATACCCGACACTGGCGCAGGCACTCGGGAGTGGAGCGTGCAGCTGCATAGAAATACATGCAGCTGCACGCTCTGCACCCGAGTGCCGGCGGCAGTGCCGGGTATTAAGATGCGAGACTCGTCCGAGTTTCTCGCTTGTGTGATCCATCTATCTATCTATCTATCTATCTATCTATCTATCTATCTATCTATCTATCTATCTATCTATCTATCTATCGTATCTATCAATCATCTGTTTATCTATTATCTATATCGTATCTATTTATGTATCTATCAATATATCTATCGATATATCTATATAGAGATATATTTATAGATAGATATATCGGTAGATAATAGATAGATATATCGATAGATAGATACCATAGATAAAATCCATAGATAGATGTGATAGATAGATAGATACGTTAGATGGATACGATACATATCTGTCTATCTATCTATCTATCTATCTAGCTGTGTGTGTATATTCTTCAATGGAGTATGTAAATAAAGAGGTTGGACAAGAAATGACATATCTTGTATATCTTTATTGAGCTTACAAAAGCACACACAAATCCGCATGAAAAAAACGCATGAAAAACGCAGGTGACCTGCCAGTGACCTCAGGTGCAGATTTGGTGCAGATTTTACATGTCAAATCCTGAGCAAATCCTGATGCAATCCTGAACGTGGACACATACCCTTACTGAACTTTAAGGGTTATATACAGTAGATAGCAGGCACATATCTTCTCAAACGTTTCCTTGATAATGAATAACATTTTCGTCACACAAATTCAATCCTTTTCTCTTCTTTCTTTACTCGTTGTGTATTCACCACAACCCAGCTTGAGATTACAGTTCAGCTAGCAAGAGTCCTTTGCTCAACCTGTTGTTTTGCGAATTCTTTCTCCTCTATGGTACCAGTGTAACCAGTTATCTTCTCTTCTACTGATGCTCTGGAAATCCCACCTGGGGCACTCTTTGTCTTGTATACTCCATCTTGTCTAGTCCCGCTACCTTTAGGAATTAATAACTCTGGGCCGTACTGCTAGGCGTAGTCTCCCAGGACCCATCTCCAGTAAATGGCTCTGTCCCTCAGTCATGATTCCTCATTTCTGCTCCAGATTATGCTATCTCTCCCGGTGTCCGCTCACTTCGTCATGGGACCCCCTGCCCCTGATGAAGCCGACGCGAAAAGCGCGTTGGGGCTATAGTGTGGTCCCTTCTGATGCCAAGCAATGAGTAAGGAGTTGAGGGGTGGGGTTGACCGTTAAAATATGGAACACTTGATTTCGGATCCTTAAATAAGGGCTCAGATACTAACTATACATATTACCCTGCCCCTGCACATGCCTACCCAGTATGCACTTTGCACTTTACTGTTATTTGTCTATGGTATCATCAGAGGTTCACATTGTGTATTCTGTGCTACTTTTGTTTCCCTTGCTGAAATAGTTTGCACTTATTGTTTTTTTATATTTACATTTTTTGTTTGTGAAGTATTGTCTAATAAAATTTATACTTTGTTAATGAATATGGACGTGTACTCCATCTTGTTTGGGTATATTGATTCAGATTTTCGGCGTGTCCAAATAGCATTTTTTGTGGTCTCTCTGCTATAAGCTCTCACACTTGGTTATGAGCATGTGTGAGAGATCCGTCTGTATATTCTCCATCTTGGGCTGTATTTATTATTTTCTATGCACTTCGGCGCCTCAATGGGTAACTATTGCTTTCCCTTCAGCCTAGCCCCTCCCACATTGGGCTAGCCCCAAACTTTAGCCCCTTCATTCCCTCCCCTCCCCAAAGCCATTTTCACCTCCATGACCAGGCCTAATTTTACAATTCTGACCAGAGTCACTTTATGTTGTAATAACTCTTGAACTGTTCAACAGATCCCACTGATTCTGAGAGGTTTTTTTTTTCGTTACATATTGTACTTCATGATAGTGGCATAATTTATTTGATATGACTTGCGTTTATTTGTGAAAAAAAGTGGAAATTTTGTGAAAATTTAGCAATATTCAAACTTTAAAATTTTGTGCCCTTAAATCAGAGTTATTTCACAAAAAAGATGTTTGAAAAAGAATTGGGTATACTAGTATATCACAGACAGGACATGAGTCATCAGCATGATGCAGCAGCAAAAAAGGCAAACACAGTTCTAGGATGTATTAAAGAAAGCATAGAGTCTAGATCACATGAAGTAACCCCCCCCCCTCTACTCCTCCTTGGACAGGCCTCATCTGGAAAACTGTGTCCAGTTCTGGGCACCACACTTAAAAAAAAAAAGGACGTTCAAAAACTGGAGTAAGTTCAGAGAAGAGCTATCAGAATAGTGAGTAGGCTGCAAAGTATGTCCTACGAGGAAGGTTAAAGGATCTGGGAATGTTTAGCTTGCAAAAAAGAAGGCTAAGAGGAGACTTAATAGCTGTCTACAAATATCTGAAGGGATGTCACAATGTAGAGGGATCATCATTATTCTCATTTGCACATAGAAACACAAAAAGCAAAGGAATTAAACTAAAAGGGAGAAGATACAGATTAGAAAAGTTTTTGAAAGTGAGGGTGATCAATGAGTGGAACAGGCTGCCATGAGTGGCGGTGAGTTCTCCTTCAATGGAAGTCTTCAAACAGATGCTGGACAGACATCTGTCTGAGATGGTTTAGAAATTTCTGCATTGAGCTGGGGGTTGGACGCAAAGACTTTTGAGGCCCCTTCCAAATCTAATGTATACTTTACATCAGCACAATTTTTTAAACATTTTTTTTTATTAGGAAGTTATCAGGGTTAAGTTGACCAGTGATTTCTAATTTTTCCAACAAAATTTACAAAACCATTTTTTTCTAGGAACCACTTCACATTTGAAGTGACTTTGAGGGGCCTATATGACAGGAAATACCCAAAAGTGACACCATTCTAAAAACTGCACCCCTCATGGTGCTTAAAACCACATTCCTGTGTTTCACAGGAATTAATGGAATGTGGAAGGAAAAAATCAACATGTAACTTTTTTCACAAAAATTTTACTTTATACTCAAATGTTTTTTATTTTCGCAAGTGTAACAGGAAAAACTAGACCCCAAAATTCGTTGTGCAATTTATCACGACATGTGACATGTGGAGGAAAATCACTGGGCACATGGCTCGAATAATTTACGGATGCCATGTCGCGTTTGGAGAGCCCTTGATGTGCCTAGTGGAAACTGCTCACAAGTGACACCATTTTGGAAACTAAACACCTTGGAACTTATCTAGATGTGTGGTGAGCATCCTGGACCCCCAGGTGCTTCCCAGAAGTTTAGAATGTTGAGTTGTGACACAGAGCGGGAACGTGACACGATGACGCAATACGGTCACGTGACCCATGACGTGCCAGACTCCCAGCACGCCCACACTTCCGGGATCTATGCCTTATAACCCTGGCCAATATACAATGGCCAACAGCGCTTACCTCAGCGGCGCTACTCGCTATTCAGTGCGCCTATACTCCTGGTGGTTGATCCTTCACAGGCATACAGGTACGTCCATTACACATCTCTTGCATGTTATCTGCACTTTACAAGTTTTTTTTTTATATATACATGCTCTCCTGTCTGTACTTTTTACCATATATTATAATATTTAACCCTTCCCTCACTCTCCCAGGTACAATGTGACCACCCAGGGTCACTACTATCACATTGGATGTCTCCACTAAAGAATTTAGAATTCCTGCACCCTTCTATGCACTACTGTCTCCCCAGTTCGTTCTCTCACAGGACATTCCTGTATCCTTTGTACCTTACCTTTTGCTGTAACCGCGAGTTTATCCTTCCGTAAATTGTCTTTTCTTAACTTTCCAGTCAAATAATTGGTTATCTTGCTTGCGATTCTTTATAGAATCATTGTGTTCTCTCTCCAGGGATACTGGGGCCATTAATATATGATTATTTTACTGCAGGAACTTTGACTTTTGATGACAATAATATTGTTCATTATGATTTATTTGCTTTAAAATTATTTGCCTCATAATTTAGTCACTTATATGACATATCAATCTTCCTTTCTGTATATCCCCTCTAGTTCTGATGAAGGTCTGTGTGCAGACCAAAAAAACACAAATAATGTATGCAAAATAAAAGGAACTCTTATTTTCTCAGTCCCCCATGACAGCACCACCAGAGAGAGGGGATCCGCCCTTCAGGGACAGGAAACCTACAGGATAAAAGGGCGGTACCTCTCCCCTGCATCAGTTTGGTTTCCTGTCCCTGACGGGGAACCTACTAGGAATTCTACCTGCCTATCCGAAGACCGACCGAGGATATCCGAAGACCGACTGAGGAGTCTGGAACCGGCCAGTCTGAGTTCTTGCAGCGGGGATGCCCCTGCCCCGGCTGGTGCGGTGTCCGAGGCCGTCACGGCTACGACCGATGGGTCCGGAGCATGAGCGGGGGGAAGCGCAGCCGCCACTCCGGATAGGAGTTAGGGGCTTCCGGGACCTGCCATGCAGAGAACGCCTGGATTCCAAGATGGCGCCGCACTGGAAGTGGTAAGAAGACTTCCGGTTCGGGGGGGGCAGTGAGTGAGGTGCACCAAGATGCGCTGCCCCAAAACCGGCTGGCTGGTGAACCTTCAAAAGTCAAAACTAGAACCAACCAGGGTTCAGGAATTTTTGGGTCTCACCTTGGACTCTATTTCTCAAGAATGTCGCCTCCCAGTCCACAAAAGACAAAAGATAATAAATCTAGTGTCAGAAGCTCGCTCAAACCCGTCCATGTCTCTGAGAAAGGCGATGTCATTACCTGGGTCCCTCTCTGCTTGCCTTCCAGCAGTTCAGTGGGCACAACTCCACACGAGACCTCTCCAGTGGGACATATTGAGAAACCAGAATATGCTAAGGGGACGGTTAGAAGGTCGCATGACTCTAAGTTTACCTACTATTCATTCCCTAGCTTGGTGGTTGAATCCCAGCAACCTATCAAAAGGGATTCCCTGGGTGATAGAGGTGTCTCAGATAGTTACCACAGACGCTAGTCCCACAGGGTGGGGGGCTCATCTGGACAACAGAGTCGCTCAGGGGGTATGGACAAATCAGGAACTCGGGGCTTCCTCAAACCAAAAAGAACTGAGGGCAGTGAATCATGCATTACTATTTTTTCTAGACAAATTACAAGGGCATCATGTCTGAGTATTTTCGGACAACAGAGTAGTGGTAGCCTACTTAAACCACCACCAGGTCTCAAACATTAATGAAAACCACCTCCGAAATTTTCAGCCTGGTACAGAACAACTTTCTATCCCTATCGGACCTACATATAAAAGGTGTATAGAACCAGAAAGCAGACTTCCTGAGTCGTATCTAACTAAAGCAAGGGGAATGGTCTCTAAATCAGGACATCTTCGACAAAATTACAGATCTGTGGGGAATTCCTGTAATAGACCTCTGTTGTGAATTCCGTTCTCGGACTCCCTCCTGTGGTCATGAATGGTACTTTGGTTAGTTCTGCTCTTGGACTCCCTCTGGTGGCTTTGAGCGGAACTGCTGGTCACTGAGGTTGGCTTTGTGAGCTGCTCTCGTTTATTGCTTGCTGGCTTCCCTATTTAACTCCACTCAGATCGTTACTTGATGCCAGCTGTCAATGTTTCATTATTGGTTCAGATCTCTCTTGGACTTCTCTGAGGACCTGTCTACTCCAGCAGAAGCTGTCTTTGCTAGTTCATTTGTTGTTACTGCTTCTTGAATATATTTCTTAATACTGCTAATTTCTAGTCCAGCTCGCTATCATGATATTCTCTTGCTAGCTGGAAGCTCTGGGGTGCAGAGTGGCACCTCCACACCGTGAGTCGGTGTGGGGAGTCTTTTTGCTTACTCTGCGTGGTTTTTTGTAGTCTTTTGTGCTGACCGCATAGTCCCTTTTCTATCCTCTGTCTATTTTAGTGAAGTCTGGCCTCCTTTGCTGAAACCTGTTTCATTCCTGTGTTTGTGACTTTCTTCTTAACTCACAGTCAATATATGTGGAGGGCTGCCTTTACCTTTGGGGAATTTCTCTGAGGCAAGGTTAGGCTTCTATTTCTATCTTTAGAGGTAGTTAGCTCTTAGGCTGTGAAGAGGCGTCTAGGGAGAGTTAGGTACGCTCCACGGCTATTTCTAGTTTGTGTGATAGGAGTAGGGTTTGCGGTCAGCAGAGTTCCCACTTTCCCAGAGCTTGTTCCGATTACTAGTTTACTCATCAGGTCATTCCGGGTGCTCCTAACCACCAGGTTCATAACAGTACAGCTGGCCCACAAAGTGTTAATGCATCTCAAAAGAGGGATAAGAGAAGTTCTGAACCCATTTTTTTTTCTTTGCAGTGTGTTTTGTCTCTCTTTTCCCCTTAATCTCTGGGTGGTTCAGGACTCAGGTGTAGATATGGATATTCAAGGTCTGTCCTCTTGTGTGGATCATCTCACTGCAAGAGTACAAAGCATTCAAGATTATGTAGTTCAGAATCCGATGTTAGAGCCTAGAATTCCAATTCCTGATTTGTTTTCTGGGGATAGATCTAAGTTTCTGAATTTCAAAAATAATTGTAAACTGTTTCTTGCTTTGAGACCCCGCTCCTCTGGTGACCCCATTTAGCAAGTAAAAATTATTATTTCTTTGTTGCGTGGCGACCCTCAAGACTGGGCATTCTCCCTTGCGCCAGGAGATCCTGCATTGCTTAATGTAGATGCGTTTTTTCTGGTGCTTGGATTGCTTTATGACGAACCGAATTCAGTGGATCAGGCAGAGAAAATCTTGCTAGCTTTGTGTCAGGGTCAGGATGAAGCGGACATATATTGTCAGAAGTTTAGAAAATGGTCTGTGCTTACTCAATGGAATGAGTGTGCCCTGGCAGCAATTTTTAGAAAGGGTCTTTCTGAAGCCCTTAAGGATGTTATGGTGGGATTCCCCACGCCTGCTGGTCTGAATGAATCAATGTCCTTGGCCATCCAAATTGATCGGCGTTTGCGTGAGCGCAAAATTGTGCACCATTTGGCGGTGTCCTCTGAGCAGAGGCCTGAGCTTATGCAATGTGATAGAACTTTGACCAGAACTGAACGGCAAGAACACAGACGTCAGAATAGGCTGTGTTTTTACTGTGGTGACCCCACTCATGCTATCTCTGATTGTCCTAAGCGCACTAAGCGGTTCGCTAGGTCTGTCACCATTGGTACTGTACAGCCTAAATTTCTTTTGTCTGTTACTCTGATTTGCTCTTTGTCATCCTACTCGGTTATGGCATTTGTGGATTCAGGCGCTGCCCTGAATTTGATGGACTTGGAGTTTGCCAGGCGCTGTGGTTTTTTCTTGGAGCCTTTGCAGTATCCTATTCCATTAAGGGGAATTGATGCCACGCCGTTGGCCAAGAATAAACCTCAGTACTGGACTCAGTTGACCATGTGCATGGCTCCTGCACATCAGGAAGATATTCGCTTTTTGGTGTTGCATAATTTGCATGATGTGGTCGTGTTGGGTTTGCCATGGCTACAGGTTCATAATCCAGTATTGGATTGAAAATCAATGTCTGTGTCTAGTTGGGGTTGTCAAGGGGTACATGGCGATGTTCCATTGGTGTCAATTTCTGCTTCCACTCCTTCTGAAGTCCCTGAGTTTCTGTCGTATTACCAGGATGTATTTGATGAGCCCAAATCCAGTGTCCTACCCCCTCATAGGGATTGTGATTGTGCTATAAATTTGATTCCTGGTAGTAAGTTTCCTAAGGGCCGACTTTTCAATTTATCTGTGCCAGAGCACGCCGCTATGCGGAGTTATATAAAGGAGTCCTTGGAGAAAGGGCATATTCGCCCATCTTCATCACCGTTGGGAGCAGGGTTCTTTTTTGTGGCCAAGAAGGATGGTTCTCTGAGACCCTGTATAGATTACCGCCTTCTCAATAAAATCACGGTCAAATTTCAGTACCCTTTGCCTCTGCTGTCTGATTTGTTTGCTCGGATTAAGGGGGCTAGTTGGTTCACCAAGATAGATCTTCGAGGGGCGTATAACCTTGTGCGTATTAAACAAGGCGATGAATGGAAAACAGCATTTAATACGCCCGAGGGCCATTTTGAGTACCTGGTAATGCCATTCGGGCTTTCAAATGCTCCATCTGTGTTTCAGTCCTTTATGCATGACATCTTCCGAAAGTATCTGGATAGATTCATGATTGTATATTTGGATGATATTTTGGTCTTTTCGGATGATTGGGAGTCTCATGTGAAACAGGTCAGAATGGTATTCCAGGTCCTTCGTGCTAATTCCTTGTTTGTGAAGGGGTCTAAATGTCTCTTTGGAGTTCAGAAGGTTTCCTTTTTGGGCTTCATTTTTTCCCCTTCTACTATCGAGATGGACCCTGTTAAAGTTCAGGCTATTTATGATTGGACTCAACCTACATCTGTGAAGAGCCTCCAGAAATTCCTGGGCTTTGCTAATTTTTACCGTCGCTTCATCGCTAATTTTTCTAGTGTGGTTAAACCTTTGACTGATTTGACAAAGAAAGGTGCTGATGTGGTGAATTGGTCCTCTGCGGCCATTGAGGCTTTTCAGGAGCTGAAACGCCGTTTTTCTTCGGCCCCTGTGTTGCGTCAGCCAGATGTTTCGCTCCCTTTTCAGGTCGAGGTTGATGCTTCTGAGATTGGAGCAGGGGCTGTTTTGTCTCAAAGAAGTTCTGATGGCTCTGTGATGAAGCCATGTGCCTTCTTTTCTAGAAAGTTTTCGCCTGCTGAGCGTAATTATGATGTTGGCAATCGGGAGCTGCTGGCTATGAAGTGGGCATTCGAGGAGTGGCGACATTGGCTTGAGGGAGCCAAGCACCGCGTGGTGGTCTTGACGGATCACAAAAATCTGACTTATCTCGAGTCTGCTAAGCGGTTGAATCCTAGACAGGCTCGATGGTCGCTGTTTTTCTCCCGTTTCGATTTTGTGGTCTCATACCTTCCAGATTCTAAGAATGTGAAGGCGGATGCCCTTTCTAGGAGTTTTGTGCCTGATTCTCCGGGAGTCCCTGAGCCGGCTGGTATTCTCAAAGAGGGGGTAATTCTGTCTGCCATCTCCCCTGATTTGTGGCGGGTGCTGCAGGAGTTTCAGGCTGATAGACCTGACCGTTGTCCAGCGGAGAAACTGTTTGTCCCTGATAGATGGACTAGCAGAGTTATTTCTGAGGTTCATTGCTCAGTCTTGGCTGGTCATCCTGGGATTTTTGGGACCAGAGATTTGGTGGCTAGGTCATTTTGGTGGCCTTCCTTGTCACGGGATGTGCATTCTTTTGTGCAGTCCTGTGGGACTTGTGCTCGGCCTAAGCCCTGCTGTTCTCGTGCCAGCGGGTTGCTTTTGCCCTTGCCAGTCCCGAAAAGGCCTTGGACGCATGTTTCCATGGATTTTATTTCAGATCTTCCTGTCTCTCAAAGGATGTCTGTCATCTGGGTGGTTTGTGATCGCTTTTCTAAGATGGTCCATTTGGTACCCTTGCCTAAATTGCCTTCCTCCTCTGATTTGGTGCCATTGTTTTTTCAACATGTGGTTCGTTTGCATGGCATTCCGGAGAACATTGTGTCGGACAGAGGTTCCCAGTTTGTCTCTAGGTTTTGGCGGTCCTTTTGTGCTAAGATGGGCATTGATTTGTCTTTTTCTTCGGCTTTCCATCCTCAAACAAATGGCCAAACCGAACGAACCAACCAGACTTTGGAAACCTATCTGAGATGCTTTGTTTCTGCTGATCAGGATGATTGGGTGACCTTCTTGCCATTGGCTGAGTTCGCCCTTAATAATCGGGCTAGTTCGGCTACTTTGGTTTCGCCTTTTTTCTGCAATTCTGGTTTTCATCCTCGTTTTTCTTCGGGGCAGGTTGAGCCTTCTGACTGTCCTGGTGTGGATTCTGTGTTGGACAGGTTGCAGCAAATTTGGATTCACGTAGTGGACAATCTGACGTTGTCCCAGGAGAAGGCTCAACGTTTCGCTAACCGCCGTCGTTGTGTTAGTCCTCGACTTCGTGTTGGGGATTTGGTTTGGTTGTCTTCTCGTTATGTTCCTATGAAGGTTTCTTCTCCTAAGTTTAAACCTCGTTTCATTGGTCCTTATAAGATTTCTGAAATTCTTAACCCTGTGTCATTTCGTTTGGTCCTTCCAGCTTCTTTTGCCATCCATAATGTGTTCCATAGGTCGTTGTTGCGGAGGTACGTGGCGCCTATGGTTCCCTCCGTTGATCCTCCTGCTCCGGTGTTGGTTGAGGGGGAGTTGGAGTATGTGGTGGAAAAAATTTTGGATTCTCGTATTTCGAGACGGAAGCTTCATTACCTGGTTAAGTGGAAGGGCTATGGTCAGGAGGATAATTCCTGGGTTATTGCCTCCGATGTCCACGCTGCCGATTTAGTTCGTGCCTTTCATTTGGCTCGTCCTGATCGGCCTGGGGGCCCTGGTGAGGGTTCGGTGACCCCTCCTCAAGGGTGGGGTACTGTTGTGAATTCCGTTCTCGGACTCCCTCCTGTGGTCATGAATGGTACTTTGGTTAGTTCTGCTCTTGGACTCCCTCTGGTGGCTTTGAGCGGAACTGCTGGTCACTGAGGTTGGCTTTGTGAGCTGCTCTCGTTTATTGCTTGCTGGCTTCCCTATTTAACTCCACTCAGATCGTTACTTGATGCCAGCTGTCAATGTTTCAGTATTGGTTCAGATCTCTCTTGGACTTCTCTGAGGACCTGTCTACTCCAGCAGAAGCTAAGTCTTTGCTAGTTCATTTGTTGTTACTGCTTCTTGAATATATTTCTTAGTACTGCTAATTTCTAGTCCAGCTCGCTAGCATGATATTCTCTTGCTAGCTGGAAGCTCTGGGGTGCAGAGTGGCACCTCCACACCGTGAGTCGGTGTGGGGAGTCTTTTTGCTTACTCTGCGTGGTTTTTTGTAGTCTTTTGTGCTGACCGCATAGTCCCTTTTCTATCCTCTGTCTATTTTAGTGAAGTCTGGCCTCCTTTCCTGAAACCTGTTTCATTCCTGTGTTTGTGACTTTCCTCTTAACTCACAGTCAATATATGTGGGGGGCTGCCTTTACATTTGGGGAATTTCTCTGAGGCAAGGTTAGGCTTCTATTTCTATCTTTAGAGGTAGTTAGCTCTTAGGCTATGAAGAGGCGTCTAGGGAGAGTTAGGTACGCTCCACGGCTATTTCTAGTTTGTGTGATAGGAGTAGGGTTTGCGGTCAGCAGAGTTCCCACTTTCCCAGAGCTTGTTCCGATTACTAGTTTACTCATCAGGTCATTCCGGGTGCTCCTAACCACCAGGTTCATAACAGACCTCTTCGCAAACATGCACAACAGAAAGGTGAAAACCTTTTGTTCCCTAGACCCCAGGGGGATCCCTCAGGCTGTAGATGCATTCACGATTCCCTGGACACAGACTCTTGCGTATGCATTTCCTCCTACTATCCTCATTCCAGCAGTTCTGCGAAAAATCAGACAGGACAGATCCAGACTCCTCATAATAGCCCCCTTCTGGCTGAGGATGCTATCGGTCACCGATCACTGGTTCTTCTGGATCTTCTGGACCTCCTGTCTCAGGGACCGGTGTTCCACTCTCAGTCAGAGAATCTCCACCTAACAGCGTGGAATTTGAGAGGTCACTATTGAAGGAAAGAGGTTTTTCTGACAAGTTAGTTTCTACACTAATGAAAAGTAGAAAACCTGTGACCACAAAAATTTATGGCAAAACCTGGAAAAAATTTTTGTCCTCCTCCGGGGTAAGGTTGCAAGACGGGGTCCCAGTTGCTGAAATATTAGAATTTCTACAAAAAGGGTTAGACCTAGGCCTTTCAGTAAGTACTTTAAAAGTACAGATAGCAGCCCTAGGAGCATTGTACTGTGAAAACATAGTAGCCAACCCTTGGGTAATACGGTTTGTCAGAGCAGCCGCAAGGTCTAAACCTGTAACTATACATAGACTACCATCCTGGGATTTGAACCTTGTCTTGTCAGCTTTAACAGAATCCCCGTTTGAGCCTATAGAATCAATACCCCTTAAAATTCTATCACTTAAAACTGCCCTCCTGATAGCCCTAACATCGGCCCACAGATTAAGTGATCTCCAAGCCCTGTCTGCAAACTCTCCCTTTACACAGATCCTGGATGATAAGGTTGTACTAAAAACAGACCCTGCCTATCTACCAAAAGTAGCATCCACATTCCATAGGTCTCAGGAAATAATCCTTCCTTCCTTCTGTCCAGACCCTAGAAATAAGAAAGAAGAAAAGTTCCACACATTAGATGTGAGAAGGTGTCTAGTTCAGTATCTAAAATCCACCCAGCAGTATAGGAAGGAAGGGTCTCTTTTTATCTGCTTCCAGGGACCCAGGAGAGGACTTAGAGCCTCTAAAGGCACTATAGCACGTTGGATAACAGATGCGATAGCCTTGGCGTACTCGTCCACCGGGAACACAGTTCCAGAGGGTCTGAAGGCTCACTCTACAAGGGCTATGGCGACCTCCTGGGCCGAAAGGTCGGAGGTACCATTAGATCAAATTTGTAAGGCGGCCACCTGGTCATCACCTTGAACCTTTTTTAGACATTACCGCTTAGACCTAGCCTCTTCATCTGACTTAACCTTCGGAAGAAGGGTTCTGCAGGCTGTGGTCCCTCCCTAAGCAACAGTCTCTGCAATTCTCTCTGGTGGTGCTGTCATGGGGGACTGAGAAAAGCGTAGTTACTCACCGATAATGGTGTTTCTCAGAGCCCATGACAGCACCTGCTTATTCCCCCCCCCCATCACGTGTGCGGTGAGCACATTCTTTTGTATGAAATGTGTTTTTTATATATAGACACGGTGTTCACTTGTTAAGCAATATGATAAAGTTGTATATTTTTTGTTGTGACTAACCTGGAGGACCTCCGATGCTCTGTAAACAAAACTGATGCAGGGGAGAGGTACCGCCCTTTTATCCTGTAGGTTTCCTGTCCCTGAAGGGGGTATCCCCTCTCTCTGGTGGTGCTGTCATGGGCTCTGAGATACACCGTTATCGGTGAGTAGCTACACTTTTCAACACCACTTCACTTGAGTGCCAGATCGTTTTGATGATATGAAAATTGCAAACTGTCATAGTGCCCAGTACATAGTAGTCTCCAATACACTGTAGTGACCAGTATGTGGTAGTGCCAAGCTCATGCTTCTGGAGACATGCACCCATAAATTAGGAGGGCTGTCATTGCTACAGAAATACCTAACACATGGACGCTAAATGTGGTTTAAAGAGAACAAGAACAAGATACACGGCACTCTATAGATTTGTGAGTAGAGGTGCTCAAGTAGGGTTTGCAGCCCCTTAAATCAAATGTATCAAAAAGCTTGGCACTCAATAATGCTTGTAGAAAATAGTCATTTATTTTACATCTGGACAAACAAATCAGCGATAGCTCGTTTCTTGCTAAACGTTTTCGGTCCTTTGTGGACCTTCCTCAGAGCAAGTTTATCTGGAGCGTAGGATCTGTACATTTAATCAGATGCATGAGTATACTGGCAATATATGTAGAAGCGCCTCCCTCAGCGTCTCAGCATGCCATCAGCGCTCCAGGCAACAGAACGTGCACATCGCATGCCCAAGCAGCTTATTCTGCTCACAGTCACGGTCTCCATTACTGCCTCTGAAATTTGCTTCTACATATATTGCCAGTATACTCATGCATCTGATTAAATGTACAGATCCTACGCTCCAGATAAACTTGCTCTGAGGAAGGTCCACAAAGGACCGAAAACGTTTAGCAAGAAACGAGCTACCGCTGATTTGTTTGTCCAGATGTAAAATAAATGACTTTATTTTCTACAAGCATTATTGAGTGCTAAATGTGGTTAAGGCACACTGGGGCTCAGATAGGAGGGGGCAGTATGGATTTAGGAGCGCAGAATTTGCAGAACTTCTTTTTGGGGGACGAGTAGTCTTTTATCTTTTACAGAGCTTTTGTACTACCAGTAACGCGGAAGCCCCCTATATTTCCGATAACAGATGACGCACCTGAGAGGAGACTTGTTTTTATTGTGGATTAGAGGCTTTTTTTTTTTAGGAACATTTTACATAAGATTTGGGATCACATTTAACCTGCGCTCTACTCTGATCACTTATATTGGGGTTTCTATCTCAATCTCCAAGTAACTTGATTCAGATGAAACCCATGAGGGATCTATTCACTATAATGAGGCAGCAAAGTTACTGTTGCCTTCATCTAGCCTCTGTTCAGCATTGTCCTTTGTGAAGGATGGGGGGATTTATTGACTTACTATCCCCCTGAAAATATGCAGCTATAATAAGACACCTGGCTGAGTAGGGGGGTGGGTGGTGAATGGCAACTTTTCAGCTTCAAAGAAGGAATTCACACACCCACAAAGTACCTAGTGCAGGAAGACCCACTGTGGATCCATAACATGTGGTCTAACTGCTTTGTTCAGACAGCTATGAAGTAATATGGAGAATATGGACTTATAATACATCCTGACCACACACCAGTTACATTTTCGAGATCTCTGGAGTGGACCGAACGCCTTTTAGGGTCTCAATCACCACAGGATCAGTAAATACTTAGAATGGCTAGTAGGAACAAGATAGCAAGGATGTGTTTAGTTTCAGCGCATAGCAGGGGCCCAGCTTGATTCGATGATGCCAAAACCACCTTCCTAGGATAGTTAATTAAAATAATTATTACCTTTCTTAGGTTTTGGAGTTTTTAGCTGCTAGAGGCAAGGGGAGGGGATTTAGGTTCAGCCCAGTGGGGAGGGACCCCAAGGGGTTAAATGCTCATGTAAAGCATGGCCTATTGCTTTTTCCTTTCATCTCACTGGTAACTCACTCTTATATTCTGCATACTTTGTCCTACCACTATTGTATTTGCATTTCTGACCATTATACTGTATATGTATAACCATTATGTATATAGTGTATTGTCTAGTATGCTCTTAAGGCAATTAAATATATCATTTAACCTCGGACTGCTCTTATCTCCATCCACGAATCCACTTGTCCGTTTCTCTGTATAACTTTCCATGATATTGGAGCTGGTTTGTGTCCTGATATAATCCCGTTAACGGACCAGATTTATATCTAATGAGGAACTGGTGGCAGTTCTAACGGGTGGGCAGCACTCTGTTTCACTGGTGCTTGTCAAATGGGCCTCTCAGCTTGTCAGGATTGTGAGCGAGTGTGGTGCCACATCAGTAACTGCGTTGGCCACATCCTCACTCCCTGTGCATCCCTGGGCCTGTGGGAACAGAGGGTGTCTGTGTAAAATTGTACTAAGCTGACCTTACGTGTCGGAATGTCACATTGGTGAAAGTGGGGAGACCATATTACTAGGGTTAATTGAATAACTTTGGATAAGAGCTTATCCGAATAGCTATAGTGTTTACCAAATAGCTGCACTGGATACCTGGAGCGCTCCCGATAATCAGCTGTTCAGCGCTGCAGCTGCATGTGTAGCGGCTGTTTGATAGTGACAACACATGCATGAATAGCACAACAAACAAGCTTTCCATGGAGTGCTCTAGATATCCAGGTTACCGATGCAGCTATTTAGGAAGCTCTTATCCAAACCTATTCGATCAACCTTACGTGTCTGTCATGTCTAACGTAATAGTGACATCAGGTAGGTTGGTAAGGAGTAGGTTCATATGTGGTGGCAGCGGTGGCATTCTGCTTGATCTCTCTGGTGCTATCCTTCACAAGTGGTGGCAGCGCAGTGGGATCGAGATAATAGTGTGTATGAGTGTGAGACCCACACTCTCCCAGACACTCAAGACTACCAGCAGTACCTTTTACCTCTGGGGGTCTTAAGATCAGCTCAGTCCTAGACAGTCCAAGTGCAAATGCTGTAAGGTGTGTGGGTGCATCAGGTTGCAGCTCTGTGTCAGTGACCAAAGATTGCCGGCCTTTCTAGAAAACACCAGTAATTGTCTTACTGCTGTCTCCAACATCATGTCCTCCCTCTATCTGAAACTGAACCTGTCAAAAACTGAACTTGTGTTTCCTCCCTCTACTAACCCCCCCCCCTTGCCTGTCATTGCCATCTTTGTGTGTGGTTCCATCATTACTCCCAAGCAACATGCCCGCTGCCTTGGGGTCATACTTGATTCCGAGCTTTCATTCACCCCCACATCTGCTCACTGGCTTGCTCTTGTTATCTGCACCTCAAAAACATTTCCAGAATCCTTTTCTTACTTTATCGCCCTTTTCTTACTTTCGACTCTGCAAAAACTCTTAGGCCATGTTCACACAGTGCGTTTTTTACCGCGGAACCGCAGCGGTTTTGCCGCTGCGGTTCCGCAGCTTTTTTCCATGCAGGGTACAGTACAATGTACCCTATGGAAAACAGGAACCACTGTGCACATGATCCTGAATTAAAAAAAAAAAAGCCGCACTGAATAGCTGCGGGAAAAAAGAAGGAGCATGTCACTTCTTTGTCCGAAACAGCAGCGGTTCTGCACCCATAGACCTCCATTGTGAGGTCAAACCCGCAGTAAAACCCGCAGATCAAAAATATATCTGCGGGTTTTATTGCGGTTTGTGGTGCAGAACCGCTGCAGCAGGAAGTGCGGGGAAGCGGCCGGAAGTGCGTGGGCAGAAGTGCTTGGGCGGAGAGACATGGAGGCATACCGTCGCATGGGGATCGTGTCGGCCGTTTGATTGATTTGGTATATGTGTGTGTGTGTGTGTATATGTGTGTGTATGTATGTGTGTGTGTGTGTGTGTGTCCCCATGCGATGCTAGTGCCACCATTGTGCTAAGTCGCCGTATGGGACTACTACTCCCATCCGGTATTAGGATGGGAGAGTTGTCCCTGTGTCCGGCGACTTAGCACAGTTGTAAAGTTACACAAAACACACACAATACACATACATGACACACAGTACAGTACATACAACATATAACACAGAGTATATACTCACCAACAGCACACTTGTAGGCGAAGCCCTCGATCCTCCAGGAAAAAATCACAAAATAAAAAATCAAATCCATACTCCCTGTCCGCAGAATCCATAAAACGAGTGTCCCACGCCGATCGGCTGCTCTCCGGCGATACACTGCCATGAGCGAAGCTCCTAGCAGTGTATCGCGTACTGTTCCGGAGTTCAATGGCGCCGGCGTCTCGGTTAACGGCAGTACAGCTGCGTTGAACTTTCCCACGCAGCACTGCCGTTAAGCGAGAGTGCCGGGGTCAATGACCGCCGGTAAACTCGCTCGCGCATGCGCAGTGACACACCGACAGGAACTATGGCTCCTGTCAGTGTGTTGCTGCAGCCGTGGAGAGCAGACATATCTCTGGATGTGTCTGTTCTCCATGGAAGATCTTCGTGGGACCCTCGATGGATTTCTGCAGACAGGGCCAGGGAGTATGAATTTGTTTTTTTATTTTGCCTCTTTTTCAGGTCGAGGGTCTTCTTGATGGATTGAGCGTTTAATAAAATTTGGTCAAAAAGTGTGTGTCTTTATTTCATTAAAATATTTTTTTCTAGTCTTTGTGTTTTTTTTTTAACCCTCTCATTGGCTTAATAATGGATTGACGCCTCTCCATTATTGACCGGGATTAATGCCACCTTACAATAGCAAAAATACGTGATACGTGGCACTTAAATACGTGGCACTTAAATACGTGATACGTGGCACTTAAATACGTGATACGTGGTACTTAAATACGTGATACGTGGCACTTAAATATGTGGCACTTAAATACATGATACGTGGCACTTAAATATGTGGCACTTAAATACGTGATACGTGGCACTTAAATACGTGATACGTGGCACTTAAATATGTGGCACTTAAATATGTGGCACTTAAATACGTGGCACTGAAATACGTGGCACTGAAATACGTGGCACTGAAATACTAAATACGTGGCACTGAAATACGTGATACGTGGCACTTAAATACGTGGCACTCAAATACGTGATACGTGGCACTTAAATATGTGGCACTGAAATACGTGGCACTGAAATACGTGGCACTTAAATACGAAATACGTGGCACTGAAATACGTGATACGTGGCACTTAAATACGTGGCACTTAAATACGTGGCACTGAAATACGTGGCACTTAAATACGTGGCACTTAAATACGTGGCACTTAAATACGTGGCACTTGAATACGTGGCACTGAATACGTGATACGTGGCACTTAAATACGTGATACGTGGCACCTAAATACGTGGCACTTAAATACTAAATACGTGGCACTTAAATACGTGGCACTTAAATACGTGGCACTTAAATACGTGGCACTTAAATACGTGGCACTTAAATATGTGGCACTTAGGCTATGTTCACATTTGCGTTGTGTGCCGCAGCGTCGGCGCCGCAACACACAACGCAAACAAAAACGCAGGAAAACGCATGCACAACGCTGCGTTTTGCGCCGCATGCGTCCTTTTTTTGATTGATTTTGGACGCAGCAAAAATGCAACTTGCTGCGTCCTCTGCTCCCGGATGCGTGCGCTGCAGTGACGCATGCGGCGCAAAACGCAAGTGCGACGCATGTCCATGCGCCCCCATGTTAAATATAGGGGCGCATGACGCATGCTGCGGCGCCCGACGCTGCGGCGCAGACCGCAAATGTGAACGTAGACTTAAATAGCTGGATAGAGCTGGATCCGCGGGCTGTGATCTGGCCTACGCTCAGCACTTTGCGGAGCGCTGTCATTCAAAACACGTCCACTCATTTTGGTGTTTAGTCCCAAAATGGAGGATGGAAGAAGAAAAGGGTTGGACAAGGAAATTACATCATTTCTTTTTTTTTTTCCCCCACTGCAGTTAAAGCTTTATTTGTGTCAAACACAGACAATCTGCAGAGAAAACTGCATAAAAAACCGCACTAAAAACCGCATCAAAAAACACACCAAAAACGCACCAAAACCCGCACCTGCGTTTTCTGCCAAGAGCTGCGGTTTTTAGTCCTGAAAAAAAAGGAGGGAAATCAGGAACGTGTGAACATACCCTTACTGTTTCACTTATTCATTTTCGTCTGGACTATTGTAACTCTCTACTAATCTGCCTCCCTCTTACCAAACTCTCCCCTCTCCAATCTGTCCTGAATGCTGCAGCCAGGATCATATTCCTCACCAATCGTTATACCGATGCCTCTACTTTGTGCCAGTCATTACACTGGTTACTCATCCACTCCAGAATCCAGTACAAATCTACTACCCTCATCCACAAAGCTCTCCATGGCTCAGCACCACCCTACATCTCCTCCCTGGTCTCAGCCTACCACCCTACCCGTGCCCTCCGTTCTGCTAATGACCTGAGGTTAACATCCTCATTAATCAGAACCTACCACTCCCGTTTCCAAGAATTTTCACGTGCTGCGCCAATTCTTTGGAATGCATTACCCAGGTTAATATGATTAATCCCCAATCTCAACAGCTTTAACAGTGCCCTAAAAACGCATTTGTTCAGACTGGCCTACCGCCTCAACGCATTAACCTAACTATCCCTGTGTGGCCCATTCAAAAAACTTCAACCATAATCAGGTTCCTCACATCATGTTCTCATACACTTTATGCATTTAATTGCCCTGTGTGACTGTACTGTTACATATTTAGGCTGTTAACTGGTTGCATGAACACCCGATCCTTACACTGTGGCTGGTCCGAACAACAAAAGCAATTGTCACCATCCACCTCTCGTGTCTCCCCTTTTTCCTTCTAGTTTGTAAGCTTGCGAGCAGGGCCCTCAATCCTCTTGGTATCTGTTTTGATCTGTGTTTATTGTTATGCTGTAATGTCTATTGTCTGTACAAATCCCCTCTATAATTGTAAAGCGCTGTGGAATATGTTGGATATGTTGGCGCTATATAAATAAAATTATTATTATTATTATTATTAAGGATGGCCAGCGACACCAGGGGCAGAGCCAGACAGAAGGCCAATGCTATGGATGGTTAGGAGGAGGTGAAAAACTATGTTGCTGAAGCAAAGGAGGAATCCAACCCAGGCTCCCAAAGGAGCCAGTTGCTGGCGGTCATCTCTGCAGTATGCCGCGCCCCCCCTCCTCCCTCCCAGCCAAGCAGGCTCGAATACACTCTTGCAAGCTGCCCTGGCCAGACTCAAGGAAGGAGACTAAGCCTCCTACGAGACACTCATAGCAGCAGCAGAACGTCGTGAGGCAGTTGTAACAGCCCCGTGCCTCCCTGGACCCATGTGGATAGGGATGTCTGTGTAAAACTGTACCAAGCTGACCTTACCTGTTGTCAGAGGTTGCGGAACATCACGTTGGTTGTGTTACGTCATCCTTCTGACGTAATAGTCACATCAGATAGGGTGGCGAGGTGCAGGTTCTTCACATGTGATGGCAGCGGTGGGATTCTGTGTGATATCTCTGGTGCCATCTTTAACATCTTTGTTTTCAGAAGTACAAAAAGCTGTGGCCAACTACACATTTAAGCATGCCTAAAAAGACGGACACCACTGGATCATAGGCATCCAGACGACATCCACAGTGCCTCAATATAGGGAATCTTCCACTGTGGGTTCCATCTGAATAATGTATTTCAAGATTTAGGCCAGGGTCACACTTGCGAGTACAATGCAAGACACTCTCACTAGTCTCTCACATCAATACCCGGCACTGCCGCCGACACTCGGGACCGGAGTGTGCGGCTGCATGTATTTCTATGCAGTTAAACATTCCGGGCGGCAGTGCCGGGTATTGATGAGAGAGACTCGCATTACACTCACAACTGTGACCCCGGCCTTACACAGAAACCCCAGTGTAAGCGCTCAGCGCAGTGCTCAGGATAAATGTGAGCCGAGCCTTACTGCGATCTTTGGGAGTCAGAATGAACAATCAACAGTAGGTGAAGAATTGGTTTTATTTATTTTTTACGCCTTTCTTCGTGTGGTAAAATTGATAAGGCAGCTTTAGGGTATGTTTCCACATTCAGGATTGCATCAGGATTTGACGCAGGTAAAATCTGCACCAAATCTGCACCTGAGGTCAATGGCAGGTCACCTGCGTTTTTTCATGCGTTTTTCACGCGTCTTTCATGCAGATTTGTGTGTGTTTTTGTAAGCTCAATAAAGATATACCAAAAAAAAGGGTGATGTAATTTCTTGTCTAACCTCTTCATTTACATACTCCATTGAAGAATAATGTTTACACACACAGACAGATAGATGATAGATATGGGATAGATAGATAATAGATAGATCTATCATCTATCTATAAATATATCTATCGATAGATATATCTATAGATAGCTAGATAAATCGATAGATAATAGATAGATAAATAGATAGATGATAGATAGATATGATACGATAGATAGATAGATAATACCAAGCCCGATGTTTAGTATATCTATGTATCTATAGATATATCTATCTATAAATATATCTATAAATAGATTATCCATCTATCTATGTAATCATCTAAGGGGTACTTCCGTCTGTCTTTCTGTCTGTCTTTCTGTCTGTAACGGAAATCCCGAGTCGCTTATTGGTCGCAGCCGGCAGGCCACGAGCAATCAGCGACAGGCTTTGCCCGGCCGCGCATTGGCCCCTCCCTACTTCCCTCCAGTCAGCGCGAGTGTGTCGCTCCATCCCGGACCAACTTTTCACTATTGATGCTGGCTATGCAGCATCAATAGTAAAAAGATATGTTAAAAATAATAAAAAATAATAAAAAATCATGCTATTCTGACCTTCCGTCGCCTCCGCAGCTTTCCCGCTCCTCCCGTTGCTCTCGGCAGCTTCCGTTCCCAGAGATGCATTGTGAAATTACCCAGATGACTTAGCGGTCTTTGGCTAAGACCGCTAAGTCATCTGGGTAATTTCGCAATGCATCTCTGGGAACGGAAGCTGCCGGCCGCATTGCGAGGAGCAGTACAGCTTCGGTGGACGGCGGAAGGCGAGTATATAACTATTTTTTATTTTAATTATTTTTTTCACAGGGATATGGTGCCCACACTGCTGTATACTACGCGGGCTGTGTTATATACTAGGTGGGCTGTGCTATATACTACGTGGGCTGTGGTATATGCTACGTGGGCTGTGTTATATAGTACGTGGCTGCTATATACTATGTGGCTGCTATATATTACGTGGCTGTGCTATCTACTGCATGGGCTGTGCTATATATTACATGGCTGTGTTATATACTACGTGGGCTGTGTTATATACTACGTGGGCTGTGCTATATTCTACATCGCTGTGCTATATACTATGTGGCTGCTATATACTACGTGGCTGTGCTATATACTACGCTGCCGGCCGCAACCAATCAGCGATATTGGCGTGGAATTTAACTCCCACTCACAGCGCTACGTACATACATACATACATATTCTACAATATCCAATGCGTTAGAATCGGGCCACCATCTAGTAGATATGTAATAGCAAGGCCGATGTTTATGAATGAAGTTTTCATTAAAAAAAAACGGGAAAAAAATGGCGTAGGCTCTCGCGCAATTTTCTGCGCCAGAGGGGGAAAGCCGACGGCTGGGGGCCAATATTTGTTGCCTGGGAAGGGGGTAATACCCATGGCCCCTCTCTAGGCTATGAATATCAGCCCGCAGATGTCTGCATAGCCTTTATTGGCTATTAAATTAAGGGGACCCCAAAAGAAAATGACGTGGGGTCCCCCTATATTTTATAGCCAGAAAGGCTATGCAGACAGCTGCGGGCTGATATTCATAGCCTAGAGAGGGGCCATGGTTATTGGCCCCCCTGGCTACAAATACCAGCCGCCCCAGAAATGGCGCATCTGTAAAATGTGCCAATTCCGGCACTTAGCCCCTCTCTTCCCACTACCCTGTAGTGGTGGGATATGGGGCAATAAGGGGTTAATGTCACCTTGCTATTGTAAGGTGACATTAAGCCTGGTTAATAATGGAGAGGCGTCAATAAGATGCCTATCCATTATTAATCATAGAGTAGTGAAAGGGTTAAAAAAAATAAAGACACGGACAGAAAAAAGTATTTTAATATTCTTAATTTTACCATACTTGATTGCCTGCATAAAAATTAAAATCATAAACCAACCGTATACTACCTGTCAGCCGTAGTCCAATTAATAACGAATGTCCCACGACAATCTCCCCTATAGAACAGTGACATCGGGTGATGTCACTGCTCTATAGGCCCTCCAGTGACACACTGACAGGAGACAATGGCTCCTGCTGTGTATCACTGGGGTTACCTTAGTTCAGGGTCTCACTCTATGGCAAAGCTGTGTGGGAATTTTCCCACACAGCAGTGTCACAAGAGACTAGGGACTATTTCTCAAAGGGGCGTAGGAATACATTGCTGAAGGATACCTTCTGTCATTGTATTCCTGGAGCCCCTGGAGAGCGGTCGCATCAGCTGATGTGGCTGCTCTCCATCGTCGTGGGATACTCATTTTAATTGGATATCTGCTGACTCAGGGAGTATAGTGCTTGTTTATTATTTTAATATTTTTTACAGGTGACAATGGCTTCGGGGATCAAGGTGATGCTATGTACTCTGTTATATGTACTGTATGTCTATGTATGTAGTGTATGTATGTGTTGTATGTTGCATGGTGCATGTCGCATGTTGTATGTCACATGGTGCATGGTGCATGTTGTATGTCGCATGGTACATATTGTATGGTGCATGTCGCATGGTGCATGTTGCATGTCGCATGTTGTATGTCGCATGGTGCATGTCGCATGTTGTATGTCGCATGGTGCATGTTGTATGTCGCATGGTGCATGTTGTATGTCGCATGGTGTATGTTGTATGTCGCATGGTGTATGTTGTATGTCGCATGGTGTATGTTGTATGGTGTATGTGCACACAGTCTAGACGAGTCTGGCTCTGCTACATCTGGATGCCTGACATCCAGATGTAGCAGAGCCTGTAGATGATCGCCGGAGATAACTCTCCAGCGATCACCTACACTGCAGCTTTCTCACAATCAACTGATCAGCTGTTTGTGAGAACCAGACTAGTGACCGGAGATAAGTCCCGGTCACGGCAGTTCTCGCGATAAGTTATCGCGAGAACTGCAGTGGACGAAAGACTTCCAGTAGTGGGACAAGTGAGCCGGCAGACATGCGTAGTAAGCTGCATTTACGCAGTTTCTACGCATGTGACTAATCATTAGATGCGGTTTTATCGCAGCTAATGATAGTCTATGGTAAATATACGGCGCGGCGACTGAGCGTCGCCGCATTGTAAACAAACATGTCCATTTACGCGGGTCTGCCGCCTGCGTGTTTTACCGCATAGTGGAGACGGGATTTCATGAAATCCCCTCCACTATGCTGTAACATCTGGACGCTGCATGTTTGACGCTGCGGCTTTAAGCAGCGTCAAACACGCGGTGTTTCCTGAACGTGGAAACATACCCTTATTCTTTGGGTTAATATGATTTCAGCGATATCACATTTAGATTTTTTTTTATGTTTTTGCGCTTTTACATGAAAACTGTATTTTAGAAGAAATCATTATTTTTGGATCGCTATATTCTGAGAGCTATAACTTTTTTATTTTTTGGCTGATTGAGCTGTATGGCAGCTTATATTTTTTGCGGGACAAGATGACATTTTCAGCAATACCATTTTTATTTACATTCATCTTGCATCGTGTTTTGCTTCGTTTTTCATTTATTTTTTTTACTGTGTTCACTGAATGGATTAATTAGTGAGATAGTTTTACAGGTCATGTTGTTCCGGAGGCAGCACTACCAAACATACAGTTAAGTCCATATATATTTGGACAGAGACAACACTTTTCTAACTTTGGTTATAGACATTACCACAATGAATTTTAAACAAAACAATTCAGATGCAGTTGAAGTTCAGACTTTCATTTGAGGGAATCCACATTAAAATTGGATGAAGGGTTTAGGAGTTTCAGCTCCTTAACATGTGCCACCCTGTTTTAAAGGGACCAAAAGTAATTGGACAATTGACTCCAAGGCTATTTCATGGACAGGTGTGGGCAATCCCTTCGTTATGTCATTCTCAAGCAGATAAAAGGCCTGGAGTTGATTTGAGGTGTGGTGCTTGCATTTGGAAGGTTTTGCTGTGAACATGCGGTCAAAGGAGCTCTCCATGTAGGTGAAACAAGTCATCCTTAAGCTGCGAAAACAGAAAAAACCCATCCGAGAAATTGCTACAATATTAGGAGTGGCAAAATCTACAGTTTGGTACATCCTGAGAAAGAAAGAAAGCACTGGTGAACTCATCAATGCAAAAAGACCTGGGCGCCCACGGAAGACAACAGTGGTGGGTGATCGCAGAATAATCTCCATGGTGAAGAGAAACCCCTTCACAACAGCCAACCAAGTGAACAACACTCTCCAGGAGGTCGGCGTATCAATATCCAAATCTACCATAAAGAGAAGACTGCATGAAAGTAAATTCAGAGGGTTCACTGCACGGTGCAAGCCACTCATAAGCATCAAGATTAAAAAGGCTAGACTGGACTTTGCTAAAAAAAACATCTAAAAAAGCCAGCACAGTTCTGGAAGAACATTCTTTGGACAGATGAAACCAAGATCAACCTCTACCAGAATGATGGAAAGAGAAAAGTATGGCGAAGGCATGGTACAGCTCATGATCCAAAGCATACCACATAATCTGTAAAACACGGCGGAGGCAGTGTGATGGCTTGGGCATTCATGGCTGCCAGTGGCACTGGGTCACTAGTGTTTATTGATGATGTGACACAGGACAGAAGCAGCCGAATGAATTCTGATGTATTCAGAGCCATACTGTGCTCAGATCCAGCCAAATGCAGCCAAACTGATTGGTCGTCGTTTCATACTACAGATGGACAATGACCCTAAACATAAAGCCAAAGCAACCCAGGAGTTTATTAAAGCAAAGAAGTGGAATATTCTTGAATGGCCAAGTCAGTCACCTGATCTCAACCCAATTGAGCATGCATTTCACTTGTTAAAGACTAAACTTCAGACAGAAAGGCCCACAAACAAACAGCAACTGAAAACCACCGCAGTGAAGGCCTGGCAGAGCATCAAAAAGGAGGAAACACAGTGTCTTGTGATGTCCATAAGTTCAAGACTTCAGGCAGTCATTGCCAACAAAGGGTTTTCAACCAAGTACTAAAAATGAACATTTTATTTAAAATTATTTAATCTGTCCAATTACTTTTGGTCCCTTTAAAACAGGGTGGCACATGTTAAGGAGCTGAAACTCTTAAACCCTTCATCCAATTTTAATGTGGATACCCTCAAATGAAAGCTGAAAGTCTGAACTTCAACTGCATCTGAATTGTTTTGGATAAAATTAATTGTGGTAATGTCTATAACCAAAATTAGAAAAATGTTATCTCTGTCCAAATACAGTCATGGCCAAAAGTATTCGCACCCCTGCAATTCTGTCAGATAATTCTCAGTTTCTTCCTGAAAATGATTGCAAACACAAATTCTTTGGTATTATTATCTTCATTTAATTTGTCTTAAATGAAAAAACACAAAAAGAATTGTCCTAAAGCCAAATTGGATATAGTTCAACACCAAACATAAAAAAGGGGGTGGACAAAAGTATTGGCACTGTTCGAAAAATCATGTGATGCTTCTCTAATTTGTGTAATTAACAGCACCTGTAACTTACCTGTGGCACCTAACAGGTGTTGGCAATAACTAAATCACACTTGCAGCCAGTTGACATGGATTAAAGTTGACTCAACCTCTGTCCTGTGTCCTTGTGTACCACATTGAGCATGGAGAAAAGAAAGAAGACCAAAGAACTGTCTGAGGACTTGAGAAACCAAATTGTGAGGAAGCATGAGCAATCTCAAGGCTACAAGTCCATCTCCAAAGACCTGAATGTTCCTGTGTCTACCGTTCGCAATGTCATCAAGAAGTTTAAAACCCATGGCACTGTGGCTAACCTCCCTAGATGTGGACGGAAAAGAAAAATTGACAAGAGATTTCAACGCAAGATTGTGCGGATGTTGGATAAAGAACCTCGACTAACATCCAAACAAGTTCAAGCTGCCCTGCAGTCCGAGGGTACAACAGTGTCAACCCATACTATCCATCGGCGTCTGAATGAAAAGGGACTGTATGGTAGGAGACCCAGGAAGACCCCACTTCTTACCCCGAGACATAAAAAAGCCAGGCTGGAGTTTGCCAAAACTTACCTGAAAAAGCCTAAAATGTTTTGGAAGAATGTTCTCTGGTCAGATGAGACAAAAGTAGAGCTTTTTGGGCAAAGACATCAACATTGAGTTTACAGGAGAAAAAAAGAGGCATTCAAAGAAAAGAACACGGTCCCTACAGTCAAACATGGCGGAGGTTCCCTGATGTTTTGGGGTTGCTTTGCTGTCTCTGGCACTGGACTGCTTGACCGTGTGCATGGCATTATGAAGTCTGAAGACTACCAACAAATTTTGCAGCATAATGTAGGGCCCAGTGTGAGAAAGTTGTTTCTCCCTCAGAGGTCATGGGTCTTCCAGCAGGACAATGGCCCAAAACACACTTCAAAAAACACTAGAAAATGGTTTGAGAGAAAGCACTGGAGACTTCTAAGGTGGCCAGCAATGAGTCCAGACCTGAATCCCATAGAACACCTGTGGAGAGATCTAAAAATGGCAGTTTGGAGAAGGCACCCTTCAAATACCAGGGACCTGGAGCAGTTTGCCAAAGAAGAATGGTCTAAAATTCCAGCAGAGCATTGTAAGAAACTCATTGATGGTTACCGGAAGCGGTTGGTCGCAGTTATTTTGGCTAAAGGTTGTGCAACCAAGTATTAGGCTGAGGGTGCCAATACTTTTGTCTGGCCCATTTTTGGAGTTTTGTGTGAAATGATCAATGTTTTGCTTTTTGCTTCATTCTCTTTTGTGTTTTTACATTTAAGACAAATTAAATGAAGATAATAATACCAAAGAATTTGTGTTCGCAATCATTTTCAGAAAGACACTGAGTATTATCTGACAGAATTGCAGGGGTGTGAATACTTTTGGCCATGACTGTATATATGAACGTAACAGTATGTACTTTTTATTTTTTGAACATCCAAAATATTTATTTATGGGTGCAATATTTTTTTTTTTATTTTGTGATTTTTTAAAAAACATTTTTTCAACTTTTTTTTTTTACTTAGTTTTGCTATAGGACTTTAACTTTTGGCAGTCTTATTGCTGTCATAAAGCATTGAAATGCACGTGCATTGCAGTGCTTTATAACTAGATGAGCGAATTTGTTCGGCTCCCTCATTATTCGTCAAGCTCTAGCGCTCACCAAATAAGCTGCAGAGGGAACCTGGATATCTGGATTGCTCCTGCTGATCAGCTGTCCTGAGCCGCAGCTGCATGTGTCGCGGCTGTTTCACTGTCACAAAACATGCATGGAGAACTTGTTTGTTGCATCATGCAACAATGCAGCCTGTCATCTAGATGTAGCAGAACTAAACTTGTCACAGGACAATTGAATTATTATCTTCTCAATGGACAGGTGAGGTATATAATTGTTTACAATTTTAATTATTTTACAAGGGACATTGGCTTCAGTGCATTGGCTGTAAGGTGAGTATAACTGTTTTAAATTAATTTAGAGTCAATAAAGGAGTGTGTCATTTGTCCAAATAAAGGACTTTATTCTGTGTTATTTTTTTCACAATTTGACTATGGGGATAGTAATGCGGGCATCTTATAGATTTCTCTCCATTACTAACCCTTGGGCACAATACAATGGTGTCATCAACCTCAATACTGTCACCCTACTTGCCACCCGACGACGGCAAGTGGGAAGAGCGAGGCTAAGTGCCAGATTGGGCACATCTTATAGATGTGAAATTTCTGGGGCGGCTGAGAGCTGATGTTTTTAGTCTGGGATGGGGCCAATAGCCATAGCCCCTTCCTAGGCTATTAATATCAGCCCACAGCTAGCCTTTGCTGGTTATTAATTATAGGTGGACCCTACGTCATTTTTTTTTCGGGGGGGAGGGGGGTGCATTTTAATAACCAGCAAAGGTTACGTATACAGCTGTGAACTGCTATTAATAGCCTGGGAAGCTCCATGGTATTACCCCCTTCCCAAGCTATGAACATCTGGACCCAGTTGTCATGTCGGACGCTGTTCACACTAGGTCGTCCGACAGACAGCAGTAATTCCACTTACGTCCACTACACGCTCAGTGGCGTCGGCTAGATTTTATCCAGCTTGCTCTGGGTTAATCTAGCTGGTAATCAGGTTGGAGGCTGGGTCACGCCCACGGCCTTTAAATAGTCGCGCTGGACTTTGGGCGTCGCCGATTATAGCTTGTGCTTTATGCCTAGTGATTCCGGTCTGGAGTGGTGGTCTTGTTGTAGGAATATCGTATCTGGTGGTGTATAATCCTTTGTCATATTCCTGCTTCCTATTTCTATTTGTTTTGCCCTGTGCAAATTATAGTGTATTCCTGTGTGTCTGCGGCGTGGTGCGTTTTTCAGTTTTCCCTGTCTGTGCTTTCTGTGGGGATTGGTGTGTGGTCTCTTCACTGGGTGGCAGGTGGTGGTTTCAGCTTAGGGCTGAAACAGGAGTCAGGGTCAGGCCTGGTGGCCCAGACATGCACACCTTTAGTGTAACTTCTGGGAACGGGACAGACAGGGTTTCCCTAGCCTGAGGGATATCGCAGGGGCCCGGGTAACCAACCTTAGTCTACCCAGTTCCCTCATGACACCAGTTGTCTGCATTCTCTCTGCTTGTTAATAAAATGTCAGGAGCTCCCACGCCATTTTTTCAGAATTTTTTTATTCAGTAATAAAATACATGTACAGTAAGCTATACAAGCACTGCACTAATTATATATGTGACTGACCTCTTTATTTCTATTCTATCGGGTTTTCAAGGACATGTGTGTAAAAATCTGACGGCACTCGCATGGTTTGAACGCCGGGCAATTTTTTTTTAATCACATTGGCAAATCTCATCCGAGATATGAGGACAATCGCAGAATGTTGAAATTGGACTGAGAAAAAAAATCGCATCTGAGAAAAAATAAATCGCAGATAAGCAGGGAATCATAGATTAACATTGGTCAGCGTGCAATCCTTTTTTTTTATTGGATTGCATTTGTCCGTTTTCCTTGTAAATGAGTATAAGCCCTAATACAGATACTGAGAATTACACCTAGCATACAGAACGGAGAAGTAGTACTGTACAGTGTGTATATACAGAGTAATGCAGATACTGAGAAATATATCCAGTATACAGGACCGGAGAATTGGTACTGATATAGAAGGGTTAATGTTTTGCCTTTAATTTGCCTTTTGCCTTTAATTGCTAGAATTTGTTCTCATGATGCAGTAGTCTGGTAGTCTCCTCTTCAAGGAGACTATACTTCTTATCATATATGTTCTCAATAGTCAGCCACAACATGTTCTGGGTACATGGTAAATAAAGTATGACCCTGGGTAAGGGTGGGGGCTACATGAGTTACATTGAGTTACATTTGTTGTAAATGGTATAAAGAGTTGCCTTGTGTTTCAGTATATCAGATAAAGTGACTTGCTCTTAATCCGTGTGCAGTTTCCTTTTTCTCTAAGCGCTTGTCAATTACGGGAGTAATTTAAAATTTGGCCTTACTGGTGATCTGGCTATCTGACTCTGGGTCAGAACGAAAACAGCTACAACAGTACTATACAGTGGAGAAAATATTTGATAAAGTGCCAATTTTGCAAGTTTTCCCAAATACAGAGAATGGAGAGGTCTGTAATTTTTATCATAGGTACACTTCGACTGTGAGAGACAGAATCTAAAATAAAAAAAAAAACAGAAAATCACATGGTATGATTTTTAATATTTCATGCAATTTCATGCAATTAAGTATCTAATTACATTCCAACAAGCAAGAATTCTGGCTGTCTCAGACCTGTTAGTTTTTCTTTAAGAAGCCCTCCTACTCTGCACACATTACCTGTATTCATTGCACCTGTATGAACTCATTGCCTGTATAAAAGACATCAGTCCACAAACTCAAACACACTACAACCTCTCCACCATAGCCAAAACCAAAGAGCGGTCTAAAAACACCAGGGACAAAATTGTAGACCTGTACAAGGCTGGAATGGGCTACAGAACAAAGGCAAGCAGCTTGGTGTGAAGCAACAACTGTTGGCACAATTATTAGAAAATGAAAGAAACACAAGATGATGGTCAATCCACCTCAGTCTGTGGTTCCATGCAAGATCTTCTCTCATGGGGTAAGGATGATTATTAAAAAGGTCACAAATCAATCTAGAACTGGATGGGAGGACCTGGTGAATGATCTGAAGAGAGCTGGGACCACAGTCTCAAACATTACCTTTAGTAACACACTATGCTGTCATGGATAAAAATCCTGCAGGGCACAAAGTCCTACTGCTCACATCAGCATGTGTCCAGGCCCGTTTGAAAGGTCGCCAATGACAGTCGTGCTCAGATGAGACCAAAATACAACTTTGTGGACCACTTGCCATATTTGGAGAAAGAAGGATAAGTACAACTCCAAAACCACCATCCCAACTGTGAAGCATGGTGGGGGGAAAAATCATACTTTGGGGCTGCACCGTATTGAAGGGAGGATGGATGGGGTCATGTATTGCGAGATTTTGGCCAACAACCTCCTTCCCTCGGTAAGAGCATCGAAGATGGGTTGTGGCTGGATCTTCCAGCATGAGTGGTTCCGTAAGAAGCATTTCAATGTCCTGGAGTGTCTTAGCCCTGAACCCAATAGAAAATTTATGGAGGGAGCTGAAACTCAATGTTGCCCAGCAACAGCCGTGAAACTTCTAGAGAAGATCTGTATAGAGGAGTGGGCCAAAATCCCTTCTGCAGTGTGTGCATACTTGGTCAAAAACGGACATCTGTAATTGCAAACAAAGGCTTCTGTACCAAATATTAAAAGTTTTTCTATTGTATCAAATACTTATTTCATGCAATAAAATGCTAATTATGTAAAAATCATACAATCTGATTTTGTTTTTAGATTCTGTCTCTAACAGTTGAAGTTTACCTCTCTCCTTGCTTTGTAGATAGGAAAACTTGCAAAATTGCAGAGTATCAAATACTTATATTCCCCACTGTATATACAGGACAGGAGAAGTTGCATTGTGGAATATATACATTGCTCAAAAAAATAAAGGAAACACTAAAATCCCACATTCTAGATATCACTGAATGAAATATTTAAGTTGCAAATCTTTATTCATTACATAGTGGATTGTGTTGAGAACAATAAAACATAAAAATGATCAATGTAAATAAAAATTAATATCCCATGGATATCTGGATTTGGAATGATACTCAAAATGGAAAATCAAATTACAGGCTGATCCAACTTCAGTGGAAGACAAGGAAATGATGTTCAGTAGTGTGTGTGTGGCCTCCATGTGCCCGTATGACCTCCCTACAGTGCCTGGGCATAGTCCTGATGAGGCGGCGGATGTTCTCTTGAGGGATCTCCTCCCAGACCTGGACTAGAGCATCCGCCAACTCCTGGACAGTATGTGGTGCAACATGACATTGGTAGATGGTGCGAGACATGATGTCCCAGATATGTTCAATCAGATTCAGGTCTGGGGAAAGGGCGGGCCAGTCCATAGCTTCTATTCCTTTATCTTGCAGGAACTGCTGACACACTCCAGCGACATGAGGTCTGGCATTGTACTGCATTAGGAGGAACCCAGGGCAACCACACCACCATATGGTCTCACAAGGGGTCTGAGGATCTCATCTCGGTACCTAATGGCAGTCAGGCTACCTCTGGCGAGCACATGGAGGGCTGTGCGGCCCTCCAAAGAAATGCCACCCCACACCATTACTGACCCACTGCCAAACCGGTCATGCTCAAGGGTGTTGCAGGCAGATCGCTCTCCACGGCATCTTCTGACTGTCACATGTGCTCAGTGTGAACCTGCTTTCATCTGTGAAGCGCACAGGTGCCAGTGGCGAATTTGCCAATCCTGGTGTTCTGTGGCATATGCCAAGTGTCCTGCACGGTGTTGGGCTGTGAGCACAACCCCCATCTGTGGACGTCGGGCACTCAGACCATCCTTATGGAGTCGGTTTCTAACCGTTTGTGCAGACACATGCACATTTGTGGCCTGTTGGAGGTCATTTTGCAGGGCTCTGGCAGTTCTCCTGTTCCTCCTTGCAGAAAGGCTGAGGTAGTGGTCCTGCTGCTGGGTTGTTGCCCTCCTACGGCCCCCTCCATGTCTCCTGGTGTACTGGCCTGTTTCCTGGTAGCGCCTCCAGCCTCTTGACACTACGCTGACAGACACAGCAAACCTTGCCACAGCTCGCATTGATATGCCATCCTGGATGAGCTGCACCAAGTGAGCCACTCATGTGGGTTGTAGAGTCTGCCTTATGCTACCACGAGTGTGAGAGCACAACCAACATTCAAAAGTGACCAAAACATCAGCCAGAAAGCATTGGTACTGAGATGTGGTCTGTGGTCCCCACCTGCAGAACCACTCCTTTATAGGGGGTGTCTTGATAATTGACAATAATTTCCATCTGTTTTCTATTCCATTTGCACAACAGCATGTGAAATTGATTGGCAAACAGTGTTGCTTCCTAAGTGGACAGCTTGATTTCACAGTTTGATTTACTAGGAGTTATATTCTGTTGCTTAAGTGTTCCCTTTAATTTTTTGAGCAGTGTATAATATATATATCCCACCAAGGACAACATCTGCAAGGAGTTTGTATGTTCTCCCCGTGTTTGCATGGGTTTCCTCCGATTTCCTCTTAAAGACATACTGATAGGGATTCTACATTGTAAGCCCCAATGGGGACAGTGCCAATAATGTATGTAAAGCGCTGTGGAATTAATGGCACTATATAAATGAGTAAAATAAGTAAATAAATAAAATGTATATACATGATAGTCACAGAGGAAGTTGTATATACATCACATGGGAGGCACTGATATACTATATATACACATCACAAGGACCCATTTTTATACTCACGGAGAGGCTGGAGGGAACAGGCCGGCCACACACGCAGGTCAGGAGAGTGGGAAAGCAGACTGCGCTGACCCTGCCCAAGTCCGTGTTTCCGGTACAAGTGAATGGGTCTGTGGACGTCACCGTTACTACGGACAGTGTGTCCGTCGGCAAAACATGCAGACATGTTTACCAGCAGCATGGGCTGCAAAACGTCCCTTACACATGCACACAGATGACACACTGGGATGTACCGGGTGCTGAAGACAGCTCTCACCATTCTCCCCTGCTCTGCCGGCAATCAGGGGAGAATGATTAGAGTTGTATTCAACTGAGAACAACAATAGCAGGCGGTGGCTGATGGGACTATTACTCCCATCAGCTTGCACTTGCTACCACTAATACCAGTGGGAGCAGGTGGCTGATGAGAGTATTCATCACCCACTGTCTGCGCTATAAATAAAGAAGTTCAGTTTGGGTTTCCCTGTATTTTCTATAACCAGCCAGGCAAAACTCACAGCTGGGGCTGCAACCCTCAGCAAGGCTGGTTATCAAGAACAGAGGGGTCCCCACGCTTATTTTTTAAATCATTTAAATACATTTTTTTAAAAAGTGCAGGGTCCCCCAATTTTTGACAACCAGCCAAGCTAAAGCTGATACCTGGGAGCTGGTATTCTCAGACTGGTAAAGAGCCATGGATATCGACCCCTCCAGCCGAAAAAAAAAACAGCCGCCCCAGAAAAGGCACAGCTATTAGATGTGCTAATTCTGGCACTTTGCCAGGCTTTTCCCACTTACCTTGTACACGGACATTTCCAGTATTGGAAAAAATGGACATGTGTTCGCAGCTGTGGCGTACTTAATGCTGCCTATGAGGAAGAACTAAATGGCCAGCAGGCCATAAAGCCAGGGCCACCAGCCCACTGTGAAGATGACTGCTGCAGCCCAGCGGGCATCTGCCCTGTTTGGGCTTGCGGTGTTTCTTGGGATGCATTCATGTACGGATAGTGGTTCTGGTGCTGCATTCACATACTCATGGTGGTTCTGATCTTGTACACCTGTAGTAATCCGTAATGTGCTTCATGGCTGTGTTAAAACTTAAAATTGTCAAAACTAAAGAGATTTGAGATGAGGATTTGGCTAGTTTGTGCTTTCCAGGAGAGTGTCTACGTCTATAGATGACAAGGGCTCGAAAGGTTGTAGTGTAAGCCCCTCCAAGACCACATTGACGTCCCAGAACGGAGCTAAGTTCGTAGCTCTTGGACGTATGTGAGATGCTGTCATAAACCTTCTAATCCATCGGTGGTCGGCTAATGTCTGGTCAAAATATGAGCTTAGGGCCGCCTCCTGGACTTTGAGGGTGCTAGGTCTGAGACCTTTCTCTAGCCCTTCTTGCAGAAAATCCAGGATCAGAGCCAAGTTCGGCTGGTGTGGGTAAGGCCGTTCGGATGCACTCCATGAGGTAAATGGTCTTCCATATCTTCTGGTATATGGAGTTTGTTACTGCCTTTCAGCTTTTATGCAGTGTCCTAATGACCCTGACAATTCTGACAATCCTCTGGTCTTCAGGATTGAGAACTCAGAAGCCAGGCCTTCAGATGTAACCTGTCGGGATTTGGATGAAATATTGGCCCCTGGTGGAGGAGGCTTCTGACCAGTTGTAGCTCTACGGGTCCTTCTATCCTGAAATTGGTAAGGGTCCCGAACCAGCTTCTTTTGGGACTGAATGGTGCTACCAGGATTACCTTGACCTTTCCACTCTTATCTTCTTTAGAACCCTTGAAAGGATTGGTAATGGAGGGAAAGCATAGGCCAGTCTAAATGTCCATGGGTGGGCTCTCTCATCTACACCTAAGCAGGGATCGGCTGGATTCAGAGAATAACATTGATCCACCTTTGCATTCTGTCCACTTGCAAATAGGTCCACCTCTGGATGGCCCCACCTTCTGGTCAGTATCTGAAAGACTCAATTTCCTGGATGGATTTCGGTTCTGCTCAGAAAATCGGCCTGCATGTTTACCGCACCCTTTATGTGCAGAGCGGACAGGAAGAGGTGTTCTTCGGCCCACAAGAATATTGCCTTCAGAGCCTCGTGCCTTGTACTTCCTTGATAACGAAGGTGGGTAACTTGTCATGTTGTCTTAGTATATTTTAACATGGGTATCCTAGACTAGGGTTACGGTGGTCTTGAGGACCTCCTCTACCGCCTTCAGTTCCCTGAAGTTTGAGGATCGTTGGCTTATTTCATCTGACCAGCATCCCTGGAATACGTGTTGGGATACCATGGCTCCCCATCCTTTCCCACTGGCGTCTACTTTTATAGTGACCGCTGGGTCTTGTGTCCAGGGAACCCCTCTGATTAAGTTCTGTTTTTAGCCACCATGTCAACGAGGCAGCATCCGGATCTTCTTGTCCAAGGATTCTGGGAATCTGTCCCAGTTTGCCAGAGTGTGCGTCTGAAGCGTTCTGGTGTGCGCTTGTGCCCATGCTACCATCTGGATGCAGGATGTCATACATCCGAGAACCAACATGGTCCATCTTAATGACACCATTTTCTTACTCCGTAGTATCTTTATCTTTGGGCAAGAAAGATGTTTGGCTGTGTGAGTCTAGTAGTATTTTGATGTTCACTATCCAGCCTAGAGACGAAAAGATCTGGGTTGTCATCTGCAGATGTTCCTGTAGCATGAGTACTGAAGGAGCCACCAACAAGAGGTCGTCGAGGTATGGAACTATGCATATGTGCTGAGCTCTGATGTATGCCATGACCTCTGACATGAGCTTTGTGAAGATCCGTGGGGCCGAGGACAGACCAAACAGGAGGACATTAAACCGATAATGGTCTGTGTGCTCTCCTTGGGCGATTGCAAATCTTAGGAATCTCCGATAAGTTGAATGGATTGTCCTGTTGAGGATTGTAGCTCTGGAGAGGAGAGTCATGTGGTTTTTGTTTTTGGTGGATATGAGGCAAACTATCTTTATTCCTTCCCTGACTGATCTTAAGAGTCCACTGATCTGATGAGATCTTGAGCCACTGCGGAAGGAAGTTTGAGATGCGACCTCCTACCGTGTTGGCGTCATGGCTTCTTTTGCCTCTGGGAGTGAGGAAGAAAAAGATTTCTGTCTTTCCTCCCTTTCGGGTAGCTCCAGCGACCTGACTTGCCCTTCCCCTTGTACTGAGGTGTATGCTCTTGTTGGCAGCGGAAGGGTCGTTTCCTAATATTCTTAGGTTCCGGTAAGGTCTTCTTTTTGTCTGAAGCCTTTTCTAACAGCTCATCAAGGGCAGGACCAAACATGTATTGCCCTTTGAAGGGGATAAAACACACCTTCATTTTTTTTTTTTCAAAGTCATGTCCCCGCTCCAAGAATTTAGCCAGAGTGCTCGTCTCACAGTTTGACAACCCTGACGATCTTGCTGCCACTCACGGATTCTGCAGAGGCATCTGCTAGAAATCCTTTTGCCTTCTGGAGGAGAGGCAAAGAAGTAAGTATGTCCTCTCTGGGAGTACCTGTTGACAGGTGTTCCTCCAGCTGCCCCAGCCAATGGTACATCGATCGGGCCACACAGATAGATACAGCATTGGTATTCAGTAAAGATGCCGAGGTTTCCCACGATTTCCTCAGTAGCTCATCCATCTTGCGTTCCAGAGAGTCCTTCAACTGTGAGGCATCCTCAAATGGTAGTGTGGTCTTTTTAGCTACCCGAGCAATCTGGACGTCGACCTTTGGAATCTCTGACCAGCATGATGTCGTCTCGTCATCTACAGGGAACCTGTCCTTCATCTCCGCTGGAATAGTCAGCCTCTTTTCTGGGGAATCCCACTCTTCTAGGACCAGGTCCCGGATGTTTTTATGAATGGGAAACACCTGCTTCTTCCTAGAACGGAGACCCCCAAACATTTCTTCCTGTACCGTCTGGGCAGTCTTCTCCTCAATCTCCATGGTCCTCCTTACTGCCGTGAGGAGTTCCTCTATATCCCTGAGAAGTAATATCCCTCCTGTTGGGAGACCTCTGGGTCAAGGATCAATTAGCCCTCTTCCAGAGGCTCGTCTGGGATTGACGTTCCATCCTGAGAGTCATCATCCCTTTCCTCCTCTAAATTAAGCTTCCTCCTTTTAGCTTCTGGTGGGACACTGGGGGAGGGTGCGGGCTGGGAAAAGGCAGCCAGGGAGGTCTTTATCTACTGTTGGATTAGGCCCTTAATTTCTTCCATCAAGGATGGTTGCTCTTCCCTGATGACTTTCTCAGTGCACTCTTTGCATAATGTCTTCTAATGCGAAGAGGCCAGCTTTTTTGTACAGACTGAACATCTCCGTGAAGTCTTGGACTTGCTTCCTGGTGCAGGTTCCTTGTCCCCCTGCAAGAAAGGGGAGAAGGAATAATAAGGCTATAAACCTGCACACAGGGAATGGACACCCAAGTGCCAGAGTACTTACTGGGATCTGAAAGGTGCTGGGATCTGCAGATGCAGAGCGAGAGGAACCCGACATCTCCATGCTGTTTACCACACAGTGGTCCTACCTTAGATTTCTTCCTTGCCCGGGGCTCTTATATGGGTGACCGGACTCCAGCACCAGTCCTCTGATTAGAGGACCTCCTCCCTCTGATGTCCAGATGTGGGTGGGCCCACCGACACCATCTGTGATGCAATGTGGCCATGCGTTCCAGCGTAGAACGAAAAAAATCTTCCTTATATGCTGAAGTCGGCCGGCATGTGACGTCATATCCTGCCGCCGGCTTCAGACTAAGAAGTCTTCACACGTGCACGCTCAGTGCGACACGCTGCTCCACAATGCCGGAAGAGAAGGTCTGAAGAGGTCTGAGAGCTCAGAGAGGCCTCCAGCCGAAGAATTCCCCACAGACCTTACCCGAAGTGCAGACTGGCGGGGGAGGTTTCCGATTCCAGGATGGAGAAGGGAGCAGCGTTCTGGAAGGAGAGGCAAGTCTGCTCCCCTGCCAGAATCTCTTTACCCCCGGTGACTGTTGCGGCACAGCACACCGTGGATGACCTCTTCATCCCTAGTAGGGACAGGAAAGAAAACAGATGGGGAGGTTGTGGGAGGGGTTATTTAACCTCTGTCATTTCCTGTCCCCATTAGGGAAGGGGTAACTTCCTCCAGGTGTGCTGTCGTGGGGGGTTACTAGAGAAAATTTTTGTGCGCCCCTGCTTTCGAATGACGGATTAGGGTAGGGTTACAAGTAGTGATGAGCGAATATCCTCGTTACTCGAGATTTCCAGAGCACGCTCGGGTGTCCTCCAAGTATTTTTTAGTGCTCGGAGATTTAGTTTTTATTTCCGCAGCTGAATGATTTACATCTGTTAGCCAGCATAAGTACATATGGGGATTCCCTAGCAACCAGGCAACCCCCACATGTACTTATGCTGGCTAACAGATGCAGCAATAAAACCTAAATTTCCGAGCACTAAAAAATACTCGGAGGACACCAGAGCGTGCTCGGGAAATCTCGAGTAACGAGTATGTTCGATCATCACTAGTTACAAGCGGTAGTGTGTGGCTGCCTCCCAAATATCACAGCACCTATCAAACTGAATATAGGAAGATGCATGCAAGTTACTTTGCCTGCAGTTTTAGCACAATCGCATGGACATTACCAATACGCAAACAATATACACATTCAGCAAAGACTTTCGACTGTGTGCACAGGGTGTGTTTTTGCGGCTTTTTTCCACATGGAATTAGCCCCAAAACGCTAGGCAATCCTTATGCCAGCAAAGTCAATGACAATCCTGAAATGCTGTGCACATGATCACTATTTTCCTTTCACAATTTGCTGTGCATTTAAATCCGCAGCATGTCAATTCTTTGTGCGTTTTTGCCTGCATTTTTGACCAATTGAATGCACAGGGAAAAAAACGCAGGTAAAAACGCTGCAGATTTTCCGCAGCGTTTTTGCTGCCAAGAGATGCAGAAACCTTGCAGAAAAAAAAAGTCAGCAATCCCAGTACTGAGAAGATACATTTATTAAGCAGTTTCTTATAAATAAGCAGATTGATTCTTTACATACATGCACTGAATGAAGAAACGAGATGCAATATACATTTTTAAAAAGTGCCTTTTTTTCAGAATACCTTCTGTTTTAGGCGAATATAAAATAAGTTTCCAAACGACTCGTATAAATCATTCTTTTCGTATAAACAAGGTTTTAGCATAGAAAGTCGTACACAATCTGTTAGGCTGGATGCCAGCTAGTAAAGCTAGGATTTATACCATCCATTGTAGAAAGCTGCAGTTCTGTGGAGAACTTACTAGAATGCTGGTGTGGCTTTACTTAGGACACAGTGGAGGTGCGGAATTAAACAAAAACAATACAAACAAGAAAAATCGCTTTGCTTTGGTTTTTGTGTGTACATACATATACAGTAGAGTGGTACAAATCGCGCTCAAACTCCTGTAATACATCATTTAAATGTGGCCAATTTTAGCATATTGAAGATATCTTACAAAGACAATCCTATGTCATGCACCCTATTAGGGCACAAGATTATTATATAGCGCCATATCCTCTATAAGCTAGAGCGGATATCCTTTTTAAGGTACACACTGGCATTTCTTGGACCCTGCCCATATATTATATGGCCCATAATCATTTGAATGGCCAGCAGGAAACTTATTTCCACCGCAGTGGCCACAATGTTTGGCCAGAAACGGATTTCTGGCATTAATTTAACACCATCTCTTTATTCAACCACATCCAAAATGAGATTAGGTTCATAATTCGTGATGAGCGAACGTATTCGGATAAGGTGTTATCTAGGCATGCTCATGTACTAAGATTATTAGACCACGCCGAAGATAAAGTTAAAGTCCCTGCGGCTGCATGTCTTGTGGCTGTTCGACAGCCACAACACATGCAGGGATTCCCTGTTTGTTAGGTAATCCCTACATGTGTTGTGGCTGTCGATCAACCACGAGACATGCAGCCACAGGGACTAGAACATATTATTTGCGCACGCCGAAGACACACAGTTAGCACCCAAGCATGCTCAGATGACACCTTATCTGAGCATGTTCTCTCATCACTATTCATAATATAAAAGTCGATTTTGGGCTGCCCATGTGTGATTGGAGTCCTCACTCCTATACTTTGAATGATTGATACGTTCGTCATCTTCAGTATTCTGAATTTGTAAAGTACTGTGGATTATGCTGGCACTATAAAACGACCATGACTGTATAACATATGGGACTCCCTAATCACCATAGGCTTTCAAATCTGCATTTTGAAATAAAAACCACCTTTAAAAGGATATCAAGAACATAATGGGGTGCAAAAATGTCTAATGTTTTCCAAAAGTGGATTACAAGTCATAATACTGTAAAAGAGGAAATAACAAAGGAGTATATGTCTAACAAAAGCATGCACGATGGAAAAATATAAATTTAGTCTCAGTAAAAAAGTGACAGAAAATATGGGGTAATCTTTACGAGCCTGTACACAAACACAAAAATTAACAAAAAAATTTTTTTTTTTTAATTTACATTACTATGCACAACTTACTCTTTCTGGTTTTGTCAAACTTTTTCTAGCGGAGCCTCATCAGACTGACCATTGTGACGCCTGGGCCATACACCATGGGAATATGAAAAGTATGGATAATATTGTTCATTTACCTTTTAACCTTAAACTCTCTATAATATTAAATGTAAAAAAAATATGAGGCAAGGATGTGGCCAAACCAAATATTGCTACACAGAGAGGCTACACAGTCCTGTCGCCTTTACTTGAGACAACAGCTGCAGACAGGCAATTTTACTAAATAACGTTACTTAGAAGAAATGCCCCTAATGTCACCGTGAGGCCTCGTTTAGATGTCCTTGACTTTTCATGTACGCAAGAAACGGTCAGGGCTTATCAGTGTTTTAGGGCCGAGTTTCAGCAACGTTTGCTCAGTATGTCAGCTTTTCCCATCAGGGTTTGCAATTTTCACTTATAAAGAAATAAGTACATCACTTGCAAAGCTTTTAATATACATTACAGTGTTAATCACGGAGAGCACAAAGATGGCAAAGTGCTGGCCATGATTATCGTGGACCCATAGATCTGAATGGGTAAGTTTGATCTGTGATCATAAACGGACGTGTGAATACCACCATAGAATTTAATAAATTATTCTTCTATCATAAACTAAACATGGTTAGAACACGCACATGAAAAACTAATGTCTGAAGAAGGCTAGAGGACCCAATATTTGCTAGAAGTTTCCCAGCATGCAGAGCGGGATCCCAGAACCCTCTGCTGCCCCCTTACCGGCAAAACATGAGCGCTTGTGCCTTTAACCAAAACAACATAGCTGCATTATGTACATAGGTGTTACCGATCTGTAACTGCTAGGTACATAACGTGCTGTCTTCGGAGCGCTTTGGGATGTAATTTTACGATTGGCAACTGCTGTGTACATAATAGCGGCAGTGCTGTGTTAATAATCCTGTGATAAAACACAAGAGATCTCGATTTGCCAGTTAAGTGGGTGGCAGGGGGTTGTGGGATTCCGTTCTACATGCCGGGATTTCACAACCCAGAAGTTTGGACCAGAATTTTGCTAGAAAATCAGTTTGTTTAGGGTGGCATTATCTCTAATTAATGTTATTTAATAAAATGTCTGCAGCTGCCCACTATTTTCTTTAAGGGAATATGTCAAGTCCAGAAATGCCATTTACCTACCGATTTTGGGAATTCATACATAAATTATTAGAAGTTAATGTAATTTTTTTTATTAGAGAAAGAATAAATGTTAGTTATTAAAGTTGGTCGGCTGCTTTAACGCACCTCTGCGGTGTTACCGTATTTTTCAGACCATAAGACGCACCAGAACTTAAGACGCACCCCAAATTTTCAGAAGGAAAATTGGGAAAAAAAAATAATGCATTAAATGGGGTCCGACTTTCAGTCTAAATTCAGCTTACTGGGGAGGTGGGGTAATCGGGAGCACTAGTGGAGTGGGGTCACTGGAGGTGTACAGTGGTCTGGCGATGATCTGACTGTTATCCAAAGCTGGTGTGGCAGTTTTGGCAGAGCCGGGGCTCCGCCGACATTTTATGAAAGCCTGGAGCAGAGATCTCAACCCACACATGCGCCATAGCCATTTTGCTGGAGGCCATCACAATGCAATGCAGCAATGGAGGTGCGGGGTTTCCGTCCTTTCACAAAATGTCAGTAGAGCCCTTGGACCACCGCCAAAGCTGTTGCACCAGCCTGGGATGAGAGTCAGATCATCGCCCTGCAGCGTCGAACCACTGAACACCCTCTCTTCCAGCCCAGGCCCAGCAGAATTGCCTGACTCCTGCTGACGCCACACTCTTGGTAAGTACATCCCTACAAAAAGACGCACTCTCATTCCCCCCCCCCATTTTTTTTTTTTTTTTGGGGGGGGGGGGAAAGTGAGTCTTATAGTCCAAAAAATGATATATTTTATTTCATCTCTGGAGTGGTGCCACTAATGCAAGCTCCCTGCCCCTAGTAATATTCTTACGAGCCGTCATCTTCTGATTGTGACCACAGCTTCTGACCAGAAGTCAGCGCTATCAGTAACAAGCTCTCTGTATAAATCGTTCTGATTCTGAGACTTACACAAAGTTGAGACTTCTGGATCGCCCAGCAAACACTGGAGCAATCAGGCAGGTCAGAAACTGCACAGAGTGGCTCCGATAAAAAGACCGATAAAAATACGTTGATAGGGGCAAGGAACTTACATGAGTAAGCAACCACTACAGCGATGAAATAAACAAAGCTGGGCTGGTGCTTTAAAGTAATCCACTTCCAGTATGACATGCATATAGTCACCCATGCCAGAACTTGCGTGTCTTCAAATACAATTCATTCTAGAAGTGATGACAATGATAAAAAGCAGTATCATTTATTGAAATATAAAGGAGTTTGGCTCTGAACCATTAAATCTCTTATTCAAGTAGGACATTTGCATAGCGAAGAAACCCGACATTAGGAGTAAATCAGAACACTCACAATAAAAATGTAAAACCCAAAACAAATCCATTAAACGTCTAGCCCTTCATTTCAACAAGTCACCAAAATATTTTTAAGTAAATCTATACGCCAAAAGAAAAACAAAACTAAATGAAGTAAATGCAGTCAACGTTGTATTGCGGAGACTTAAGACTAGAAGAGCCGCAGTTGTAAGGAGGTGGCTCCATCCTTCCATTTGTGGTTGTGGCTGGAAATCACGGTGCGGCAGAGAGGACAGGTCTTCTCTCTATTGAACCAGAGAGAGATGCACTCCTCACAGAAAATGTGCTGAAGAAATGAGAAATAGATTTTATGTTACACAGCAATCTGGTGTCACATAACTCAACATTTCCTTATTGGCTAGGGTATGTGGAACAGTCTTGTTCAGATGGAATCCATGTGGAACCCAACATATAAAAACGACATAACTGTGCACGGATTCTGTCTTTTGTAACATCTTATGCTAAATCAATACTGAAGTCAATGGGATCCATCAGGATTAGTGATGAGCGAGTGTACTCGTTGCTCGGGGGTCCTCCGAGTATTTGTTAGAGTTCGGAGATTTGGTTTTCATCGCAGCAGCTGAATGATTTACAGCTACTAGCCAGCTTGATTACATGTGTGGATTCCCTAGCAACCCCCACATGTACTTATCCTGGCTAATAGCTGCAAATCATCCAACTGCGGCGATGAAAACTAAATCTCCGAACACGCACACTAATAAATACTCGGAGGTCACCCGAGCAACGAGTACACTCGCTCATCACTAATCAGGATCTGTTACAAGTAAACGACTCTGAAAGGGGCATTGTTACCTGGCATACAAGAACAGTCGGTTTAGTGAATTCAGCTTGACATATTGCACAGAAGTCTCCAGCTTCTGAACACTGCCTTTTGGTTGCAGCCACGCCATAATTCTGCAGGAAAAAAGGGAAATATATGAACAAAATGCTAAAAACAATATACCGTATTTGCATGTGATGGTATTCTAATGCAGAAAATGAGTGAGTTTCAAATAATGAAAAAGCAAGCCATCAAAAGACTAGATGTCCTCAGAGATACGGTTCCTCGTGAATCACAGTGCTAGCTTACTACCCATTCCAAAATTCTGAAAGCTACATTTAAAGATTTTATATAACTAAGTCCTAATATTTTAATCAACCCATACCAGTGGGTAAAACACTTCCCCAAGATACATCATTTCAACAAATAACCCATATTTTAAAATATCCTTTTAATAATCCTAAATAAAATTATTTTAAAAAATTAGATATACTTTTTGTGCAACACTTCTTTTTACCTTTGGTTTATACACACCTGGGTTATTGGTTGAAATTATTTAAAGATTTTGTATAGTCTGGAGCAAATTCATCAATACTAGCATAGCGCACATCCTAAGATTTTAGGATGCATAAAAAAAAAAAAAAAAAAAAACAGATAAAATCCTGCGAAGCCAGTGCATTGTTACCCCTCTATAAATCACTTGTAAGGCCATAACTAGAATATGGGATCCACATTAGTTATAGTGAGTTCAAAGGCAGGTAACTAGATCATTACGTGGGATGGAAGGTTTCTTCTATAATAAGAGGTTAGAAAAGATGAGTTTGTGTAACTTGAAAAAAAAAAAAAAAAATGCTTCAGAGGCGATATGAATAAATACATGTGTGGTCAATATAACAGACTGGCACCTGATTTATTCCTTCCAAGCACCAGGGGGGCATGAATTACATGTAAAAAAGAAAGGCGATTCTGGTATCTAAATAGGAAAGGGTCCTTAACAGAGCAGTCAGACTGTGGAACGTCCTACCATAAGAGGTAGTAATGGCAGACACTATTTCCACATTTAAAAAACAGATCTAGATGCTTTTCTGACAACAAATGTCATTGTGGGTTATAAATAATCTTGTGCTAGAAAGCGTATTACTGATGGAGAAAGAATTAATTTGATGGACTGACGTCACTTTTTTTTTTTTTTTTTTTTTTTCAATATTTGTAACCATTGTTTGTATTTGGGCTCTTGAAATGAGGGGATTTGAAAAAATAAAATGTCAAGCAAACGAGACCTAATTCATACGATTAACCTTGTTTTATCACTCGTGCTAAAAACTGCCAATAACTAATGGTGGCCATATGCAACGGCTGTCTGTTGTTGGGCTGACATCCATCTTCTGTGACCTCATTTTAAATGCCAAGAACTTGAAAACTCAAAAGGGGTATTCCCACCTCCAGAATCCTATCCCCAATATGTAATAGGTGAAATAATATTAGCAAATACCTCCAATTAGAAATGTAGTATAGTTCTCCTGATTTTCTATGTCTCTTTCCTCATGTGCAGGACCTTAGGTATCCATGGTTACGACCACTAGCAACTAACCGTCACTATAGCAGTGGTTGTAACCATGGATACCTAAGGTCCTGCACATGAGGAAAGAGACATAGAAAATCAGGAGAAATATACTACATTTCTAATTGGAGATATTTGCTAATATTATTTCACCTCCTACATATTGAGATAGGATCTTGGCGATGGGAATATTCCTTCAATTATTAACACTTGTTTGTGCATATAGTTAAATACAAATGGAACGCCAGGCAGGTTTTTTTTTTTTTTTAAAAAGCTCTCTGAGTCATTTCTAGCAATAATTAAGAGTGTTTAATTAATGGATTTCTTCAGTGTGAATCGATGTAGTGTAATATTGCTGATTGCGCATTATGTTGGAATGTTCGAGGATTACATGTAGGTAGGAAAAAAAGTTCTCTCGTAACGTTGCACTTTATTTGCCTTTAGCACAGTGTTCATTTGGGTATTTTTAAAACATGGATATAGGGCAGTCTGTCACTACAGATTTCCATCACTACGCGAGAAAGGCTGCAACAGAGAGGCTCCATTCTGGCAGGAGGAAAGCATGTCAAAGCCAACTGTCTCCTGATGTTTCAAGCCTGCAAATGGGAACGTTTGTCCTCTAGATCACTGACTATTCTCTCATTTACCTTCCTTAAATCTTGTGTCACCAAGGAGAGTTCCTCTACAAGTGCCCCTACTTGCAGACTGAGGGTGGAGAGAAGAGAGTTACAATCGGTGATCACTTTAAAGAGGTCACCCAGCGTGGGCTCCTTGTCTACCGGAAGAGTCAATCTGGAAGGAGTATTACTATTTGTGGCCTCCCCTTCCTCAGAATTAATTCCTTTTCCTTGGTCAGGGGAGGTCCCTGCAGCGCCGGATTCTATTTTTCCTGCAGATCTAGTGAAATGTGCATGTTTTGCCACTGCACTCTGTGCTGACACTCTTCCTCCTCCTACACGAATGTTACGTGTCAGTCCGCTAGAGGAGCGACTGTGATCTCGGGCGCTGGCACCCGCCATCTTCTTCCCCGAGTAATATTCTCCTCTCCACTAATGATAGACACCAGGCAGTCTAGCCGCCGAGCCCCGCAAGTTGAGGGTACCAGTCAGGTGACCCGTGGTCGGTCCAGCACCTCCAACAACGCACAAGTGAAAGTCTCTGATATCCGCTCACAACGTCCCCGGGTTATATATCCTAGGATTGTAGTTATGTGTCAATCACCGATCCTCACCTCCGCGGCCCGTTAGCATTAGGCACATTTTTTATGAAGGCTGGAAACCCTGTACCGGGGACCTCATTGATTAACTTAAATCTTATTTTAGAATATGACGAGTCCTGAAAATGAAAGGATTTTTGGCTGGAGAAATGGTTTCTAGACTCTCACATGGCTGTAAGGATTATTCCCTCCTCCGGTTGGTGCTCTACAACAAGGTCAAGTCTGTAATGTCACGTTTGAAGTTACACTAAGAATAAGAAACAACTTAACTGTAAAGTCCTCTGTATAGCTTGACAAAGACTCTTGCTTGGACTGTAGGTTTTAAGACCAGCCACTAGGTGGAGGCAGAGCCCCAGTACACAATTTGTTTTAGCAGATAAGGGTACAAGTACATAAAACAGCCACTGGATGTCAGCAGAGAGCGCACAAGAGCAAGGGAATTCTTTACTATGCAGCACCTCTTTCTGAAAAAGTCCCTGGTGTTCTCCTTCCCCGCTCTCAGAAAGCGCTGCAGCAAACCCACAGGGTCAGGGGGACCGTATCGCTGCTTTCAGGGAAAAGGAGTGAAAGAGCAGCAGACAGGCCTCACAGACGCTCGGCGGAGGGATCTGGAGGTCACTGTTGAAGGCAGGGGGAGGGAAAATGGCCGCAGACAGGGAGCGCTCGTTCTCCACAAAGCAGGGAATCCCCTCTGCTCTTCAATACTGCTCGCTGGTGGCAATGCTGCCCGGATTGATGCTGCAGACACACAAACCAGCAGCCGGAGATTACCTGCCTGACTAGATAACTGCTTGCACTCCAGGACCAAAGCCAAACAATAAAGCTATCATTTCCACATCTCTTCACGCCAGCACTGCATGTGTGTTTCCCACAACAAAGGCTAAAAAAATTACATTCATTAAAAATAATTGAAGTCAAGTCATGATCAGATTACATGTCTTTAAAAGTTGGGGGTATTTTTTTCCCCTTTCAGATTACAATCTTAATTAAAAAAAAAAAAATCTTACAATTCTCGCAATGCTCACTGGGCTTTTTTAGACTGTTTCAGGAAATAGCACATATACATTAGCCACAATGAACAGACTAGGAGCCTGTGTTTTGTATTGGAGCATCTAATGAGCGTGTGAAAAGGTCGTTGTAAAGAGATGGGGAGCAGGTCTGCCGACTATTGTGTTCTCAGCTATGTATAGAGATTTTACCTTTTATTATAATTACTAGATGGTAGCCCGATTCTAACGCATCGGGTATTCTAGAATATGTACAGTATGTAGTTTATGAAGATTTTAGAACAATACATTGAATACACAGGATTTGGCTGGCCGCGACCAATTAGCGAAGCGTGGTTCAAATCCCGCGCCAATTCACGGCCGGACTGCGCCTGTCGCTGATTGTTCGCGGCTGGCCACGTAGTATATAGCACAGCCACGTAGTATATAACAGCCCACGTAGTAAATAGCACAGCCCATGTAGTATATAGCACAGCCCATGTAGTATATTGCACAGCCACATAGTATATAACAGCCCACATAGTAAATAGCACAGCCCACGTAGTATATTGCACAGCCCACGTAGTATATTGCACAGCCCACGTAGTATATTGCACAGCCCACGTAGTATATTGCACAGCCCACGTAGTATATTGCACAGCCCACGTAGTATATTGCACAGCCCACGTAGTATATTGCACAGCCCACGTAGTATATTGCACAGCCCACGTAGTATATTGCACAGCCCACGTAGTATATTGCACAGCCCAAGTAGTATATTGCACAGCCCAAGTAGTATATTGCACAGCCCACGAAGTATATCGCACAGCCCACGTAGTATATAGCAATGTGGGCATCATATCCCTGTTAAAAAAAAGAATTAAAATAAAAAATAGTTATATACTCACCTTCCGTTGGCCTCCGGATCCAGGCGAAGCGTTTACCGATGCTCCTCGCGCGCTCCGGTCCCAAGAGTGCATTGCGATCTTGCGAGATGATGACGTAGCGGTCTCGCGAGACCACTACGTCGTCATCTCGCAAGATCGCAATGCATGGAGCGGACACCGGGGCGTCGCGAGGAGCGGGAAAGGCCGGTTCTGGATCCGAGGAGCCGACGGTGAGTATATAACTATTTTTTATTTTTTTTATTATTTTTAACATTAGATCTTTTTTACTATTGATGCTGCATAGGCAGCATCAATAGTAAAAAGTTGGTCACACAGGGTTAATAGCAGCGTTAACGGACTGCGTTACACCGCGGCATAACACGGTTCGTTAACGCTGCCATTAACCCTGTGTGAGCGCTGACTGGAGGGGAGTACGGAGCGGGCGCCGGGCACTGACTGCGGGGAGTAAGGAGCGGCCATTGTGCCGCCGGACTGTGCCCATCGCTGATTGGTCGTGGCTGTTTTGCGGCGACCAATCAGCGACTTGGGATTTCCGTGACAGACAGAAAGACAGAAGTGACCCTTAGACAATTATACAGTAGATGCTGATAATATGCTTCCTGAAACCTTTTCCTAGAGGACAGGAGTCTGTAAAAGTCCCAGTGGCCACTGTGATCATTGCAAGATTACTGATTTTGTTTGTTTTTTTTAAATAAAGATTGTGATAAGAAAAAAAAAAAAGCAACATTGCCAAAATGGACTTTAAAATACATGTAAAACAAAAACCTGACTGAAAAAGATAGGTCATTTTCTGAAGATTCATATGAACGCCCTAGCCAACATATGCTGAACACGTAGAACCACAGGACTACAGGACAATGACTGAGAATTTAAGATTGGTGGAAGAAGCAATTTACAGTATGCAAGGGACACGATTCCAATATCAGGAAGGGGAACGCTCTAAAAACTGTTACAAGGAAGATTAATCAACAGCTTGAAAGCGAGGGACAGAAAATGAAGAAAGCCAAAGTTATGGCAAGAGAAAGAAAATAATAGAAGGCTCTCAAAGGAGTGTCCACATCTCACAGTGTTCTGGCATACTACTAGAGAGTGTCCTAACAACGACTGGTGAGTGTCTAGACAATGGGGCCCCTGCAGACCACAAGAACGAAGAGAAAGGTTTCTACAGCCCATTCCCTCCATCGTTCTTACATTCTGAAATTCTGCATGCTTCTTTAACCCCTTTAACTGACACCCGCTGTACATGTGCAGCGCAAGTAGGGAGCAGGTGTATGGAGCAGGCTCAGGGGGTGAACCCGCCCCATACACAGCAGAAAATATCTGATATTTAGTCAGCACCTTCTTCTAACAACCACAGTTGTAGTGGAGTTTCGACAGAGTGCCAACCTGTTAAATGCTTAAAAACACTGCACCGGGGTGGGGCGCCTCATTCTATATGCCCATCGCCTGCCTGTGACATGATCACGAAGCGCTGATGGTTTTGTATGACAGCCGGGGGTCTGTTCAAGACCTCTGTGCATGTAGCAGGATTCCAAAGGAGATTGTGATTTTTGCTATAAACAGCAATACTGAGGTATCACAACGAAGAGAGGATTGCAGGTCCAAGTTGTCCAAGGTGACTAACAAATACAGTAAAAAAACAAAAAAACAAACATCAGGATGTAAGCATCAGGTTGATGGGTGAGGTCTAGCGATGAGCAAATGTGCTCAGATAAGGTGTTATCCGCGCATGCTCGTGTGCTAACAGAGTTTCTTCAGCATGATCGAAAATATGTTCGGAACCCAGCGGCTGCTGTTCAACAGCCTTAACACATACAGGGACTGCCTGCATGTGCTGTGGCTGTAGAACAGCAGATACGGGGCCTTGATCATATTTTAGAGCACACCGAAGACACCTGGTTAGCACACGAGCATGCGCGGATAACACCTTATCTGAGCACATTCGCTCATCACTAGTGATGAGCGAATATACTCGGTACTCGAGATTCCCCAAGCACGCTCGGGTGTCCTCCGAGTGTTTGTAAGTGCTCGGAGATTTAGTTTTCATCGCCGCAGCTGAATGATTTACAGCAACTAGCCTGCTTGATTACGTGTGGGGATGCCCTAGCAACCAGGCAACCCCCACATGTACTTATGCTGGCTAACAGATGTAAATCATTCAGCTGAGGCGCTGAAAACTAAATCTCCGAGCGCTAAAAAAATACTCGGAGGACTCCCGAGCGTGCTCGGGAAATCTCGAGTACCGAGTATATTTGCTCATCACGAATGATGTCACAAGTTATTTTACAAGTCGATCACACAATCACAACTGTATTCTGCCTTACACCATTAGTTTTTATACTTAAGGAATAGAATTATATTTTAGGATTACTTACAGGCTGAGTAAAAAACAGTCGTAATACATCAGCAGATGTTCTCCACTGTCCGAAAACAATGACGAACTGGAAAGAAAGGCATGCAAATAACTGGAATGGAAACAAGAAATCTGCATTTTTCAGTGCACTCATTTATATGTCAAAAGGTTGCATATCTTCGCATATTCCATCATGCATACAGTTCACAATATACCGAGTCTATGCCATCAAGATATAATTCTACATATAAATATACTCTTACCAAAACCTGTCAGGTGATAAATGCACTAGCAGGATGCAGCAGACCCCCACTATAAAGGCAGGGAGCACAGGTGCAAACTACTGGTAGAAACAGCCACCCACACCTAGCAAATTATGGAGGGGGTGGCTGCTTAGTAGAAAAAAAAAAGCACACAATTAGGCTTGAGTAGAACACCAGTCACACAGGTATTTGTAATGCAAAGTGTCTGGCTTACAACCTATTGATGGTGCCCATAATATTATATAATGCGGGCTCCCCAGCACTATATACATGCACCCCACAGGGACAGACGCCCCAGTACACCCAGCCAACAAAAAGGGGCATGGCTGTATCCTTCAAAAAAAAAATGATAAAAAGTGCAGTAAAAGATGAAAAATATAATAATGCAAATGATAAATACATTAAATGAGGCATTGGTTGATATTCTGGCCAAAATAGATAAGCTCGCTACCCAACGTCAAGGGTCCTCATACTTGCGAGTCCTAACACTAATTTCAAAAGCAGCAACATAGAAAAATTAAGAAAAACATACTTGTGTGACTGGCGTTCTACTTAAGCCTCATTTGTGTGCAATTTTTCTACTAGGCAGCCAACCTCGCCATAGTTTGGTAGGTGTGTGGGTGGCTGTTTCTATCAGTAGTTTGCACCTGTGCTCCCTGCCTTTATAGTGGGGGCCTGCTGCATCCTGCTAGTGCATTTATCATCTGACAGCTTTTGTTAAGGCTGTTTACCTTATGGTATGTTTTTCTTAGTTTTCCTATGTTGCTGCTATATAAATATATTCCACATAAAAAGTTAAGGGGGTTTAGCCCACAAAAAAAACCAAGCTGTACATCCATCTCTGGAGTAATCCACATCACTAATTTAACACAAATCCAATGAAAGACCCACCACTAATTTTCATCATTGTTGTAGGAAATTTAACCCCTTTCTGACCTCGGACGGAATAGTACGTCCGAAGTCAGAACCCCAGCTTTGATGCGGGCTCCGGCGGTGAGCCCGCAAAAAATAAGCCCTCTCCTGACCCCAGATCACGAAAAATGGAGACACTACGGGAATCGGAAAATTGCGCTTTTTTTTGTGTGCAAAATTTGGATTTTATTTTTTTACCACTTAGATAAAAAAAAGAACCTAGACATTTTTGGTGTCTATGAACTCGTAATGACCTGGAGAATCATAGTGGCAGGACAGTTTTAGCATTTAGTGAGCCTAGCGGAAAAGCCAAACAAAAACTAGTGTGGGATTGCACTTTTTTTGCAATTTCACTGCACTTGGAATTTTTTTCCCGTTTTCTAGTACACGACATGCTAAAACCAATGATGTTGTTCAAAAGTACAACTTGTCCCGCAAAAAATAAGCCCTCACATGGCCATATTGACAGAAACATAAAAAAAGTTATGGCTCTGGGAAGGAGCGGAGCGAAAAACGAAGACAAAACCGAAAAAAGCTGGGGTCATGAAGGGGTTAAAAAAGACCTTGCATAGCCAAGCCTCATTCTTGGGAAGTCCCAGGTGTAAGAGAAGTTGTCTCCTACCCTATGGAAATATCTCTAACCTAATGAAAACCTTGTCCGGGGACAGTTGAGCACCTTAGGCTGTGTGCACACTTTGCGTTTTTTTCGCTATAAACGCATAAAAAAACGCATACATATGCATCCTCTCATTTAGAATGCATTCTGCAATTTTTGTGCACATGATGCATTTTTTTCCGCGAAAAAACGCATTGCGGTAAAAAACGCAACATGTTCATTAATTTTGCGTTTTTTCTGCTATATAATGCATTGGGAATGCTCCAGAGAAAAACGCGCAAAAAAAGCGGTAAAAACGCAAAAAAAAATGCATGCGGATTTCTTGCAGAAAATGTCCGGTTTTCGTCAGGAATTTTCTGCAAGAAATTCTTACGTGTGCACATACCCTTACAGTATCTGAGCCTGGATGCTGGATAGATGCAGAATATCAGATCTAATCTGACAGCTGCTTAGGAGATGATTGTGTCAAGAGTCTCAGGTACATGCACTAAGTGTGATAAGTAAGTAAAATAATCAGCCGACACCTTTAGAATAGGGAAACACAGAAAAAAAAAAAGGCAATACACATCTAAAAATATAAAACTGAAGCAGGCACATGTGTACTTACTTTTATGATGAGGTAGAGCAAAGCCAACAGAATACCAATATGCCATTCAGCTCCACTGGTTTGAGCCTCATAATCGATCAGGTACCGGAACCAGACAGGTGTAGAGACCAGCGTGCAATAATACTGCGAAACTTCTTCTACACACATGTACCAAAAGCCCTAAAATAGAAAGGCAAAGTCATCCACCCAAGAGGAGCTGGAGCAAAGTCATCCACCCAAGAGGAGCTGGAGCAAAGTCATCCACCCAAGAGGAGCTGGAGCAAAGTCATCCACCCAAGAGGAGCTGGAGCAAAGTCATCCACCCAAGAGGAGCTGGAGCAAAGTCATCCACCCAAGTCATCCCCCCAAGAGGAGCTGGAGTCTGCACATTTTGCAATTAAGCACTGAGAAGACTTCCTAGGACCACACTTTTGCCTTGATACCCTGGGAAATAAAACTGCAGAGGGCTCTCTGAATAGTCGCCTTTATAATCTCCATAAATATACTGCCTAAAAGGAGCCAATCAACTAAATTCCAATGCCAAAATACTTTACCTGTAGAATGTAACTACATTGATCAATCTGGCTTTCCCCATGGACTAATGAATTATAGTGAATAATACATGCCCTTCCAAAGTTATAAAAGTACATGATAATTAATTGTATCCCAAGCATATTCAGGTATTCAGACAATATGCCAATCATGTTATGTGCTGGTTTTAGGGGCACTGATAATGTCAGAAATAAGGAGACCAGATCTTGAAGCAACAATTGTGACATCACTGCTTACAATATCAGATGGAACATAGCTGTATCAGACTACAGGACCCTCAATGATGCATAGAGAGAGGGCTTTCTATTACCCAGCAGCTGCTCAGGCAACTAGTGCTGAGCTCCTCGGCAAGTCACCTAATACTGCTGAGCTCAGTTCTACAAATCCATGGGAGCCCCGGCAGCCTAATAAAAATGCCATCAATTTCAAGATTTATTAATGGTGTCATGCAATACTATATTTAGAAAAAAAACAAAAAACAACAACAGTCAAAAGCACAGTTCAGCGAATCTCCCTTCATTCGATTTGGGCAGATTCACCCACCTCAGGGGGAAAATGTGATTTGCATCAAATAAATTTGATCTCAGTTGAATCTGCCAGAAAGGGGGTTAATACACACACACACACACACACACACACACACACACACACACACACACACCTTTTTGGCCCTCCCGTAGCTGTCCAGTGCTGCCGGTCACCCAATCGGCTTCTCTGTCCATTATCTTTGTTCCGGGTGGCCGAGTCTTCTAGTCACTAGGTTCCACGACATGTCTTGTGGGATGTAATGCTTGCCACCAACAAGTGTTGTGCCCCATGTGACACCTGGTTGTAAGTGGCTGGAGACCCAGAATAAAGATAAAAGACAGAAAGGCCAATTGGAGGCCCGGCGGTGATGCTACAGATATGGAGAGGGCCTAAGAGTATAAGATTTTTTTAGCCCCTTCCTGGTCCTTTTTAATTTAGCAAAATTGCAGTGCTTTCTCAAATGGAGTTGAGGAATGCAGGCTTAGCCTCCACTCCATTCCCTGTCAATGGTACTGCTGGAAATAGACTTCCACACTCAGTTTTTTTCTGGTGGCCAAAGACAATGTCCAGACAGTGAAAGGAGTGGTGGTCAAGCATACACTCCATTTAACCCCTTAGTGACAGAGCCAATTTTGTACTTAATGACCAAGTCAATTTTTACAATTCTGACCACTGTCACTTTATGAGGTTATAACTCTGGAACGCTTTAACGGATCCTGATGATTCTGAGACTGTTTTTTCATGACTTATTGTACTTCATGTTGGTGGTAAAGTTTCTTCAATATGACTTGTGTTTATTTATGAAAAAAATGGAAATATGGCGAAAATTTTCAGACTTTGAATTTTTATGCCCTTAAATCAGAGAGATATGTCACACTAAATACTTAATAAGTAACATTTCCCACATGTCTACTTTACATCAGCACAATTTTGGAAACAATTGTTTATTTTGTTAGGAAGTTATAACAGGGTTAAAAGTTGACCAGCGATCTCATTTTTCCAACAAAATTTACAAAACCATTTTTTTTTTTTTTTTTTTAAGGACCACCTCACATTTGAAGTGAGTTTGGGGGGGGGGGGTGTCAATATAACAGAAAATATCCCAAAGTGATACCATTCTAAAAACTGCACCCCTCAAGGTGCTCAAAACCACATTCAAGAAGTTTATTAACCCTTCAGGTACTACACGAGAACTAAAGCCATGTGGAAGGAAAAAATGAACATTAACTTTTTTTTTTTTTTTTCACAAAATCTTTTTTACCTTAGAACCAATTTTTTTTATTTTCACAAGGGTATCAGGAGAAAATGGACCACAAGATTTGTTGTGCAATGTCTCCCGAGTACGCCGATACCCCATATGTGGGGAAAAGCCACTGTTTGGGCGCACGGCAGGGCTCAGAAGGGAGGGAGCACAGTTTGACTTTTTTGAACGCAAAATTGGCTGGAATCAATGGTGGTGCTATGTCGCTTTGTGAGACCCCCTGATATACCTAAACAGTGGAATCCCCACAATTCTAACTCCAACCCTAACCCCAACACACCCCTAACCCTGATCACAACCCTAATAGACAGAGAACATATTGGTAGTAATTGTTTACCTCAGACCTGCGGTGCCATGGACCCTACGCGCATTTCGGCTTGAGTGCCTTCTTCCCGGAAGGCGGCACTCTAGCCGAAATGCGCATAGTGGCCGTGGCACCTCAGGTCTGAGGTAAACAATTACTACCAATATGTTCTCTATGCCTATAGATTCCTTTACCACTTTTTGATGATGATTGTCTGCGGATTTACTCCCCTTTCATACTTTGGCACATACCAGATATAGATACTTATGAATGTGTTTATGCTTTGGGCACCTTGAACTTCCCTCTGACCTGCGGTTCAACTAGTCCGGTATCTTTCAGTGTCTTATCATCCCTTTGTATTACGAGTATCGCATATAATTTTTTTTATATGGTTTTTCCAATAAAGTATTACTTTTTATTGACCCCAACTCACTTTGGCCCAACTCTTATTTTTACCTAACTAAGGGGAAAATAAAAGGGGGTTTCATTTACTATTTTTTTTTTATTTTGATCACTGTGATAGGGTCTATCACAGTGTTCAAAATGAACCAATAGGAAAAATGTCCTATTGTTGCCGGCAGATCTCGGTGGGCATGCGCCCGCCATTTTCTCCTGGAAGAAGACGCCGGCGGCCTGGGAACATCACAGGGAAATGCAGGGACTCCGGAGGTACCGGGGGGTGGGGGGAAATCGGGGGACCCTATTTCTCTCTTCTCTGATGTGCGTTCACATCAGAGGAGAGAAATTAAATGGAAAATCTGACCTTTTTTTGTTGCGATCGCCGTTATACCATTAATAACGACGATCGCATCACCGGGGGTCGGTAACAACTGACCCGAATCATGTTCTCTGGGGTCTCTGCTACCCTTGGTAGCGGAGACCCCGGAGAGATTCTGACTCAGGGGGCGCTATACACTTATTCCACACTGCCGTTAAAAAGTGGCACTGTGGTTTAAGTACCCTTAACTGTCGCCGTTAAAAGGCGTATCTGCGGTCATTAAGGGGTTAAATGGAGATTCAGGCAGAGCAATAATGTGTTTTGGTCTAACAGAGCCCGAACCTTGCAATTGCCAGGGTGTGCAAATAATCAGATTCCCAGGAGCAGCAAGTTACCTCCTAACTGAAAGGCAGGGGATAACTTGTGATTTTGGAAACAAATCTTTTAGAGGGTAAAAGCTGTGCAAACGGACCAAATTTTCATATGACTTGCAATATTATTAAATATGATCTATAGATCTACATCAGAAGATACTTCAAGGACTAAGGCATATCAAATATTGTAACATATTACCTTGCTTGTATGTGACATCATAACTGAAGGCACCAGGAGAATCAAGCACTTCAGGCCCATGAAGAAAAATTTCACAACAAAGTCTGTTATACCCACAACCCACAAAGCATCCCAGAACTGCAAAGGTCCAAGAGCTGGATTCATAAAAACCAAGCTATAAAAATAAAGAAAATAAAAAGAAACAAAGTAATGTAACCTGGAAATAATAAAAAGACTTCCTAAAACATTCTTGGTATTATAGAATAACATTGGTCAGAAGTCTAAGTTTTTATTTGGGAGGGGGGGGGGGGGGATACTTCCAACTCCCATATTATATTACAAGTTACTAATCCAAGTAGAGGTTTCCCTCCCTGTTCCTTCTTTGTCAGAATGGGATTTAATTTACAAGAATAACTATATATGTACAGTATATACTGCAAATATAAGACTTACCTATAATAAAGTGCCTGAGATGAGAAGCTGTAATACAAAAGTACTGAGCAGCCGGATAAAAATACCAGGAGCCAGACGCATTGCAATTTGGAATATTTATCCTATGAAACAAGTAAAAAAAAAGTTATATATCTAACATTTATGGCATGCCCTGTGTATGTAGATGAAAAAAAACAAACTCTCCATTAGGGTATTTGCACACTTATTTCTTGTAGTAGATCGGACCCCCCTCCAGAAAGGGCTCGTGCACACAAATGATTTTCTAGTAAGAGTGGTATCCGTGTTTTTTTTTTCTCTCCACGTCCAAGAAAACCTGATACCATTCTGATCAGAATAATCAGACCATTTTTCTCGGATGTAGAAACATCAATAGTGTGAACCTACCCTAAGGGTATGGTAACATTTTTCCAGCAGACAAAAGAGGGATTTTTGTGTACTCACCGTAAAATCCTTTTATCCGAGCCAATCATTGGGGGGACACAGTCCGTGGGTGTTATGCTGCTTGCCACTAGGAGGACACTAGGTGATACAAAGAAAGTTAGCTCCTCCCCTGCAGTATACACCCTCCTGCTGGCTCTCAGCTAACCAGTTCGGTGTAAAAGCAGTAGGAGATCAGTAACAACATATGAGCTTACAGCATGTCATATTATATATGAGAGCATAGCATATCAGATTATAAAAACAAGCATAAGCTAATACCAGGGTGGGAGCTGTGTCCCCCAATGATTGGCTCGGAGAAAAGGATTTTACGGTGAGTACACAAAAATCCCTCTTTCTCCTTCGCCTCATTGGGGGACACAGACCGTGGGACGTACCAAAGCAGTCCCTGGGTGGGGACAACATCAGATTAGGCCCTGTGTAACCACTACTTACAAGTGTGCCACCGCGGCCTGCAGAGTCCGCCTGCCCAGACTTCCATCTGTGGAAGTGTGGGAATTATAGTGCTTCAAGAATGCATGCAGACTGGACGAATCTGCAAGCTTGCAGGCGTGTCTTGTCGACGCCTGGTGCCTAGAACCCACGATAGACAGGGAGACAGGCTGACATCTAACACGGAAGGACTCCTGGATGGTGAAAGGGATACACCAGGCTAAATGGCCGATGAAGACGGCTAAACCCTTCCTGTAAACATCAGGAAGCCCAAGGATACAGTGTCCAACCTTCGGAAGGATGCCATCCTCGAGACGTACCTACTCAGAGCACTCGCTTCGTCCGGAATATGGGGAACTCATTCAATTTTGTGGACTGGTGCCGAAAGAGATGAGGGAAGAACTATGCCCTCATAACAGTGGTAATATAATACCACCTTGGTAACAAGGGACGGGGATGTGGCCTGAGGACAACCTTGCCTTGAAGGAAATAAGGGAAAAAAGTCTGAAAGGACCCGTTAGCACCGAAGACTCGTCAGGATGAGGATATCGCAGAGAAAAATGGGGCGACCTTCCCTAATAGTAAGGTCTGTCCGGATCAAAAAAAGGAGTCTACTGTAATACTCCTAGGACCATTAAGGTCCCAATGATCTAACGGTATGCGATAGGGAAGATAGGGAAGAACTACGTGTGAAAACTTCCTGCGAGACAGTCCCTATTTGCAGTTTTGTTGCAGAAAGGCGGAAAGCTACCAGCTCCCGCAAGCAAAAAAAAAACTGATGTGGTCAGTGCAGATTTCCGAGGATCACTGGGGCCCTTTCTGCTTCTGAAAAGCTTTCGGAAGTAGTGGAAGGGGAGTTATGGAAACTGGTACCACGGAAGAACCAGAGCATGCAGTGCGATGGCTCTTGGATCTCGAGGCCGAACCACAAACTCGAGTACACAGGCGATCAGTCTGGACGCCATCCGAACTACAACTGCAGAGCTCCAGTGAAGGCAGGTCTGATGGAAGACTTCCGGGTGAAGTTCCCACTCACTTGAGGCGAAACCCTGATGGCTGAATATGTTCGCCGCCCAGAGTTATACTCCTGGGATATGTACTGCCGAGATCACCGAGTGATAGATCTCGGCCCATCAGAGAATGTGAGGTACCTCGGCCATGGAACCTGAACGTGGGTACCTGCTAGATGATTGACGTATGGCACAGCTATGGCATTGTCCAATTGAATTCAGATGGGTTGGCCCGCCAGAAGGCAGTGGACCTACTGTAGGACTACCGTTCGGATCTCCAGAGCAATGATCGGGAGAAGAGGACTGGCATTGGTAGTTACTAGTAACCATTGAACCGGGAGAAAGGCCCTGGATGAAGAAGGAGCTCAGAGACTATCGTCTGAAAGTCTGTTTGACTTGCTGAAAACGAGTGGAGCGAAGGAAATTGTTTCCATTGTCGTCACCATTTTTCCTCAGAACCCTCCCAGCAAATCGAATGAAATGAGGGGATGAGTGATCAAGTGCGCGAGCTCCCTGTTGCAGGACCATGACCTTGTCTGGAGGGAGAATTACCACCCTTCTGGAAGAGTCCCGGATCATCCTCAAAAAGGATATCTGCAGGGCTGGAAATGAGAAGTTGTCTAAGTCTAGCCACCAGCCCAGGTGAGAGGGTATAACAAGTGATATAGACTACTTAGCGTAGTCCTGGAAGGGCGGCTAGACAGTCAGCCAAACAGGGCAGGACGACCACGCGTCTAGTTTTCAAGAGGAACATGACAGCCACCATGAGCCATGCGAACACTCTACGTGCGGTAGCAAGGCCAAAGACAAGGTCGTAACTTGAAAATGCTGCTCACCAATGGAAAGGCGAAGGAATTTTTGAAGAGGGTAAGCATCCCGAATGTCGATGGATGCCAGAAACTGCACCTTTTTCTGTTGAAGTAATGGCTGAGCGGAGGAACTCCATTCGAAGAAGAACCTTGTGAAAGGTTGTTAGAAGTTTGAGGTCCAGGATCGGTCCAACTTCTCGTTCCCCTTTTTGGAACCAAGATCCCTCAGATCTAGACTGTGAATCAAAGTAGTTAAGGTCTCCAGCCAGGAGACCATTACTCTAGCAATCCATGCGGCGGCTAGGGAGGGTAGAGGGCTGGACCCGAAGCCGCAAAACAGAACGAACCAAATTTGCTATCTGACAGACCGTGGCATTTTTAATTGATGACACATCGGGCAGGGATACTGGTAGGTAAACCACAGGAGATTGTACCCGGTTAATCTGCCAAGTGGCAGAATGTGCGGCTGCATCCAGCAGGTCATAATCTCTTGCCATCGCCGCTCTCTTTTGACGGTGCAGTTAAAAATTAGGAACCCTCGATCCACCATCCTCTTAACAGGGCAGTGGAGAGGGATCATCCGCCTTCTTGCATCTTCTTTTAAATAGTGGTGATGCAGAGGGGGGTGCTCAGATGCCCGAAAGGGGTGCCTCTGTACATCCACAGAGTTCAGGTCTCCGGGTGGACAGGACAGGTTGTCTGGCGTTAGGCCTGGATGCAGAAGAGGATACCTGGAGGCGACACTCCGTGTGCCCGTCTGTTGATGGTGTGAGGAGATCGGTGCCCTTTAAAGGGCCCGTCGCCCTTAAAAATCAGACCAGGCATGGCATCCCATGTAAAGGCTTCTGTCCAGTGAATCGCATATCCGGACTGGATGGCAAATGCTCTACGAGGGAGTTTAGTCTCCTTATGAGGGACACTGTGTAGTCTAGAGCAGGACCGGAGTCCTCGTCAATGTACAGAGATTGGATGATGATATAAATAAGCGAGTCATCCTTTACTGAAGCTCTGGCAAGTCCAGGTCCAAGGCAATATCCGATCCGTGTCCAGAGTCTTGTTGTCCTGGACAACCCTTCCACTTCTGGTTGGGTCTGTAGGAACGTACGATCCTTTGTTAGTCTCCCGCTCAAAAGATTTGATTGACCAGCTGTACTGTCTTCAGGAAAGGGTTACTGGTCAGCAAATCCTTGGAGAGAGATCATGAAATGAAAACTATCGTTTTGTAGATGCCTGTACGTTTCTAGAATACTCGCGGCCACTGCTAGCCGACGGATCCCATGTAGGAGAGGGACCATGTATATCGGTCCTGCGAGCACTCCGAGCCACGGAGTGATCACGGAGGGATTCAATTTCTTGGTCAGAAAAATCATGGGATAAACTGGGATCAGCGGCGGAGGGCTCCTCATTTATGACCGGCTTCGGATTGGTCGTGTGCCTTTAAGACCAGGAATACTGGTCATGTGCCTTGAAGATAAAATCTCGCAGAGAGCGAGAAGCGCCAATTCGGGGGGCAGAGCCACAGGCACGACATGGGCGGAGCCTCGAGACTTCCATGAATAGGCCCAGGCCGGGGCCTAAATTTCTGCAGCCGTTGCCAGCGTAGAAGTGAGGGGCGTTGCAGTGGCCAAGAAAATTCAGCGCTTCCGTGCCAAAAAGCGCCAGGCGAAAAGCGCCAGGAAAACGGGCAGAGCCGCCTTAGGGCGCCATAGTGCGCTTCCGGGGTGCGGCCTACAGATCGGCCGAAGCCGGGGGCTAAATTTTTGTAGCCGGCCGGAGCGTTACCTCAGGGAGGTGGGCCACAGGGAAGCCTGAGACTGCCTGTGAATATCCCGCTGCGGGGGCCCATCGCTGGCATGATCCACTCACCATCGGTGTGCGTCCCGGCATGGAGCCGCCGCGGATGTCGGGTATTGCAGCGTGGACGGTGCAGGGATAGAGGGCTAAAACTCAATTCACCATCCCTTTGTTAGGGAGGTGGAGAGGAACCGTCCGCCTCCTTGTGCCATCTGCTTTCACAGTGGTGGGACAGTGGGGGCTGCTCGGAAGCCATAGAGAGGGGCCTCTGTACATCCACGGAGTTCAGTCCCCGGGTGGACAGGACCAGTTGTCCGGCATTAGGCCTGGCTCCAGGACAGGATACATGGAGTTGACACTCCATGTGGTCGCCTGCTGCTGGTGTGGGGAGATCGGGACCGTGAAGGAACCGTCATCCCTGAAGTGAGCAGGGTGGGGCTCCGGCGGTTGGCAGGGATTTCAACTGCGGCCTAGTCTGGCTGAAAAAGCCGGGAACTAAATTTATGGAGCCTGCCGGTGGAGCGCGTCAGAGGGCTGCGACATAGTGCCGAATGATTGCCGCTGGCGTACCGGCCAGCGGCACCTCTCCCCAGGGACCAGGACCGCACCTTCCACGCAAGCAGCGTGAGGAAGGAAACTACTCACCACCACCGAGCAGAGATGCAGCCTCTATTGCAAGGGAATAAGCTCAATCGATCCTCCCTTGGCCGGGGGATGGAGAGTCTCTGTCCATCTTCATATCTGCCTGCCGCAGGGGACTTACGGCTGTGCCTGCCGCAGGGGACTTACGGCTACTGTGGGGACTACATGACGCCAACAGGTGAGGGCTTAATTGCGGATGAGCCCGGGAGATACACATAAGAGGCATACTCTATGTGCTCGCCATCTTACAGGGGAAGGAGATCGGGACCGTATAGGAACCGTCGCCCTAGCGTGGATTAGGCGTGCCCCAGTCGTCGCAGGAAAGGTACGGGGAGGTATACTCGCCGTGCTTGCCTGTTGATGGTTCGGGGGAGAGCGGACCCTAGAAAGGAATCCGTTGCCCCCTTCACTCCGTTAATTAAAAAAATAAAAATTTACAGAAAATAAAAATGTTGGGGTCTGAAAACAGACCCAAGTGCCTCCTACAGACACTAAGCAAGAACTGGTTAGCTGAGAGCCAGCAGGAGGGTGTATACTGCAGGGGAGGAGCGAACTTTCTTTGTATCACTTAGTATCAGCCTCCTGGTGGCAGCAGCATACACCCACGGTCTGTGTCCCCCAATGGGGCGAAGGAGAAAATAATATTTAGAGCCAAACACTCTTCCGGAATTGCACCTTTTCTCTGCAGTTTTTTAAACCTAAAGTTTTTTTTTTTTTTTTTTAATTTTAGCATTTACTCATCGTTTCCGGATCCCATTTTGAATTATTTTTTATGCTGGCTTTTCTTTATCCATCTTTTATTTTTTGTGTGTAATTCAAGGGTCTTTTTATGATCATTTTCCAGATTTTTTTTTTTTTTTAATTCTATTAAACAATGAAGATCGCGCTAGCATTTTCTACACAAAAACGCTCACAAAACACTCAGAGTTGAGTTCCCTAGCAACCAGGCACCCCCACATGTACTTATGCTGGCTAACAGATGTAAATCATTCAGCTGCGGAGCAGAAAACTAAATCTCCGAGCACTAAACAATACTCGGAGACCCCCCCGAGCGTGCTCGAGAAATCTCGAGTAACGGGTATATTCGCTCATCACTACAAACAAACAAGCAAAAAAAAAAAAAAAGAATGCATATGTCATTTCTTTGAAGCAGCTCATATCAAAACACTTGAGGAAAAAAAAAAAAAAAACTTTTCCCAAACTGCCTTAAATCATGATTTCACTCCACAGACTCCTAATCTTCATGTGTTTGTGTCAGTAATCCTTATTCATGATCTTACTTACTCTTAGAAAAACCTGATTTACAATGCTTTTATTTGCATACAGAAAAGTTGTTAGCAGGCCAATTCCAACAGTAATGCCTAATAGAAAACAAAATAAAAAGAAGTTAAAATATAAAAACACAACAAAATCTTTTAAAGTAAAGGCTCTCTATATGAAATAAAATTAAATCTGGAAAGCTGGTTGCATGGCACAGTGAAGGTATACACCAGTGAGGTTTTCTGACCGCTGTCAATCATTCCAGAAAGGGCATGTGAACGGAATATTGCGACTCTTCACGAGAACAGCACCAAACAGTAATTTCATTGAATCTGGTGATTAACTGTGTAAGGCTATGTGCACACGTTGTGGATTTTGCTGTGGATCCGCAGCAGTTTTCCATGTGTTTACAGTACCATGTAAACCTATGGAAACCGCAATCCGCAGTGCCCATGCTGCGGAAAAAAACGCGCGGAAACGCTGCGGGTTACATTCCGCAGCATGTCAATTCTTTGTGCGGATTCCGCTGCAGTTTACACCTGCTCCACAATAGGAATCCGCAAGTGTAAACCGCAGGTGGAATCCGCAGGTAAAACGCAGTGCCTTTTACCTGCGGATTTCTCAAATCCGCTGCGGAAAAATCCGCAGAGCTCCAAAATACGTGTGCACATACCCTTAATGGGAATCTATCACCAGGTTTTTCCACCTAATCTAAGAAAAGCCTAATGTAGAGACAGAGAACCTGATTCCAGCAATTTGACACGCACAAGGCTGCTTGCTGCAGTTTTGATAACCACCTGTTGATAAAAATGAGGTCATCACACTACAGAACTTGCTGCTTAATGCCAAGTAGTACTCCTTTCTCTGTATAATCCCACTGCCACCAATTATTGGACGTTTTCTGCCTATGCACAGTGTACACAGAAGGCTGTCAATCAGTGGGTGGTGTGGATGACATTATACAGAGCTCAGCATTAGAGAATTGGCCGAGCCATAGAAGAGAATACAGTTTTAATCAAAGCAACAACCAGTAAAATAAGCGATACATTGCTGGAATCAGGGTCTCTGCCCCTTCATTATTCTGCTTTCAGATAAGGTAGCAAAAAGCTTGTGACAGATTTTCTTCAATCTTCTTTAAGCAGAACAAAACTAACTACAATTTGAGTGAAAGAAAAGGAGACCTACCTGTTAGGTGCTGAACAATGAGTTTGGCACTAAAGATTAAAATATACGGAAAGCTTTTATCCAACCACTGATAGACATGCAGGACCTCGGAGATGCTGTTTCCATGTTCTCTTGGGTCTGTGTTATTTGGATCGTTCTGCCCCCCCACATCACTGGCATGAGAGTGTGTGTGGCCAGGCCGATTCTGAATCCGTATGGTTGGTCTGGCATGTCTTGGGCCGGATCTTGTGCCACTTTCTGAGTGTATATTTATTGCTACATCTCCAGAGATGCCGGAACCCTCGGCGGGTGAGCGGTTAGCTGGGAGAGAAAGGCAGGGCAAGCCATCACCATTTCCCGTCTGATGGGCATGTCCAGCGCTTGTCTGCATGATGGCGGTCCTCTCTTCTTCCAACTTACAAGCCTCGCTGCTACATTTCCTAAAATGGAAAGAATACATGATAACACACAGCCTAATCCATAGGAACCCAAATAAGAAAAGAAAACTTTACTAAAAAGAAGGACTCCCAAACTGGTAAAATATGTTGTGGAGCCTAATTTTTAGGTCGTTGTCATAATTTTATATTTTACTTTTTAATACTACTGTGGTAAAGTGTAAAGCTAAAAAAAAAAATTGTTTTAATTTTTTTCATATATTAAAAACAGCACAAAGGACCATTAAAACTAAACCCAACAGGTCCTGCTCCCTCCTGACAATCACATTGCTACAACAGGAGGACAACATGCAGTCTGTGCTTCCTGTACTGTATACACATGCCCATCCAGCTCGGTGTATACAGTGATCAGGAAGGCAGAGGTGGTAATAACCATTTCTGTATTCTTTATGTAGGGGATACAGGACCAAAACTAAGAAAAAATCGTAGTTACTTACCGATAACGGTATTTCTCTGATCCCATGATGGCACCACGGAGAGAGGGGTCCGCCCCCAGGGACAGGAAACCTACAGGTGAAAAAGGGCGTACCTCTCTCCCACATCAGTTGGTTAACAGAGCCTTATACAGAACTTCAGCTGCAATTTGATATTTACACAAATTAAACTTAACAATTTTTTACTTAACAGAGGCACCGTGGCTAAAGGTAACTAACTATACATTATAGTGTGCACACCTGTGTGTGAAAAGGGAGGGAATATACGGGTGCCATCATGGGATCAGAGAAATACCGTTATCGGTAAGTAACTACGATTTTCTCTATCCCCATGATGGCACCACGGAGAGATTTACATAGATTGTAATTTTTTAGGGAGGGACCACTGCCTCTAGAACCCTTCGACCAAAGGTGAGATCAGAGGAGGTCAAGTCTAAGCGGTAGTGTCTGAAAAATGTAGACTGGGAAGACCAAGTGGCCGCTCTACATATCTGTTGTATTGACGCGCCCGCTCTTTCCGCCCAGGATGATGCCACTGCTCTGGTCGAGTGCGCCTTTATATTCTCCGGGATGGCCGTCCCGCTGGAAGAGTAGGATAGGGCGATGGCATCTCTTATCCACCTCGCTAGCGTAGCTTTTGACGCTTTCTGTCCCTTCCGTGGACCCTGGAAGCAGACAAACAGAGCCCTATCCTTCCTGCACTCTCTAGTGGCTGACAAGTATTGGAGTAGGCACCTCCTAACATCAAGGGTATGTAGTGTTTTTTCTCCCTCATTCTTGGGGTTGGGACAGAATGAGGGCAGGGAGACCTCTTGTGTCCTGTGAAATTGAGACGCGACTTTTGGGAGGTAAGCCGGGTCCGTTTTTAGAATGACTCTGTCCTCAAGAATTTGAGTGAAGGGAGGGCCCGCGGACAATGCTTGTATGTCACTAACGCGACGGGCTGAGGTTAGGGCCACTAAGAGTGTTGTTTTTAAAGATAGAATCTTTAGGGGTGCGTCTGCCAAGGGCTCAAAAGGAGATTTGGTTAGTGCATTTAGAACAAGGTTTAGATCCCATGGAGGGGCATTATGCAAAGGAACCGGTTTTAATCTACCCGAGGCTTTGATGAATCTCACGATCCATCGGTTTCTGGCTAGATCATAATTATATAGTGCTCCCAAGGCTGCTACCTGAACTTTTAGAGTACTCGTAGCTAGCCCTTTTTCCAAACCCTTTTGCAGGAATTCGAGAATCTTATCTATTGGGATTTCCCCCCCTGGGTCAACCCCTGATACAGACATGAATTTTTTCCACACTTTGCCGTATATTTTGGTGGTTACGGGTTTCCTACTCTGTAGTAATGTGGACACCAGGTTGGATGAAAACCCTTTGCTGCTTAATAGCTTCCTTTCAAAAGCCAGGCTGTCATATGTAGGCTTTTCACATTGGGGTGACACACTGGGCCCTGGGATAACAGATTTTGCGTGTCTGGTAGAACCCACGGACTGTCTAAGGACATCTTTCTCAGCCAAGAAACCATATCCTGCGAGGCCAGAATGGAGCTATGATTATCACTGTTGCTCCCTCCTCCCGAATTTTCCTCAAGACTAGGGGAATGAGGGATATTGGAGGGAACGCGTAGGAGAGGCGATAGTTCCAGGGGACTGTGAGAGCGTCCAGAGCTACTGGCCCTCCCCGGGGGTCGATTGAGCAGAACTTCCTCACTTTCCGATTCTGAAAGTCCGCAAATAGGTCTATTTCTGGCTCTCCCCAACGTTTCACTATTTGGTTGAATACCGACTGTTTCAGCTCCCACTCCCCCTGTCTCAAGCGTGTTCTGCTGAGGAAGTCTGCGGTCTGGTTTTCTGAACCCTTTATGTAAAGGGCTGTTAGGGACTTCAGATTGTGTTCTGCAATGTAGAAGATAGACCGGGTTTCTTCCATCAGTGTTTGTGACCTGGTGCCCCCTTGGTGGTTTAGGTATGCTACCACTACCTGATTGTCCGAAAAGACTTTTACGTGGTGGGAGCGGATGATGTTTTGGAAGTGTATTAGGGCGAGTTTTACCGCTAGCAGTTCTTTCATATTTGATGAGGTTAGCTCCTGATTTTTGTTCCAGTTCCCTTGTGTCACCTGACCGTCTATATGAGCACCCCACCCCCAGGGGCTTGCATCGGTCGTTAGGATTTTCTCTGTTGGTAGTGACCAGGGGACCCCCTTGGTAAGATTTATCGGATCTGCCCACCACTGTAGGGAGTGTATCGTAGTTGGTGATATGCTTAACCGCCCGTCTAAATTTCCTCCCAGACACAGGCTTGAACTTAAAGTCTCCCATTGTAAGTCTCGGGAATGGCATTGTGCCCACTGCACTGCCGGGATACAGGATGTCATGGAGCCCAGCAGGGACATGGCTTTCCTGAGTGTGGTGACTGGGGATGATGACAACTGTACCGCTGCCTGTGTCATCTTTTGAATCTTCCCCTGAGGAAGATAACACGTTTGTGTGGTCGAGTCGAGGACTATCCCCAAGTACTCCTGTACCTGTGATGGGACTACTTTGGATTTGGTAAGGTTCAACAGCCAACCTAGGCTTGACAGAGAAGTCATAACCAAATCCAACTGCTGTTTGCAGTGATGGAATGATGTCCCTGCCACAAGGAGGTCGTCCAGGTATGGGACTATCAGGATATTCTGCTCTCGTATATGAGCCATCACTTCCGACATTAGTTTCGTGAATACCCGGGGTGCGATAGCTAACCCAAAAGGGAGGGCCCGAAACTGATAATGTTTCACCTCCCCCTGGATATTCACTGCCAGCCGGAGGTACTTTTGATGATCCTTGTGGATCGGTACATGATAGTATGCATCTCGTAGGTCTAGAACAGTCATGAAACACCTGGGAAAGAGTATTTTTACGCAAGATTTTATTGTCTCCATTTTGAAGTGTGGGATCTCGAGAAAACTGTTTAACTTTTTGAGATTTATTATTGTCCTGTATGATCCATCTGGCTTCTTTCGGAGGAAGAGGGGAGAGTAGAAGCCCATGCCTCTTTCCTGGTGAGGGACTTCCTGTAGGACTTCCTTCTGGACTAGGCCTAGAATCTCTTCCTGAAGAGCCGACTGTTCTTGAGACTGTCTCTGTGGTGTCACCATGAAGAGGTTGTTGGGGGGAATGCGGAACTTTAGCTTGAGCCCTTCTCGTACTATGCCTAGTATCCAGGGGCTGCTTGAAATTTTTTCCCAGGCTGGGAGGAACTCTGTTAGTCTCCCGCCAACCTGGGGGACACCTTCATTGAGTTTTCTTGTTGTCGGGAGTGGGTTTGTTGAATAGGAACCCTCTGGTTTTATTTCTTTTTTCCTCCCATGTTTCTTTGTTCCCTTTCGGAGGTTTTCTCCGCATAAATTTTTTATTCCGAAAGGAACGTCTGTATGATTGGTTGGGGAAACCAGGGAAAGACTTTTTCTTGTCCTCGGCTTTCTCGAGGATGTCATCTAGCGTTGTGCCGAACAAGAATTCCCCCTCACAGGGTATTGAACATAGTTTTGTCTTTGTCTGAAGGTCCCCTGGCCAACATTTTAGCCACAGGGCACGTCTTGCGGCGTTCGAAAAGGCGGCAGCCCTGGCTGCTAGTCTGGCTGAGTCTACAGATGCATCCGCCAAAAAGGCTGCTGCACCTTTCATTACGGACACTGATTTTTGAATCGTGTCTCTAGAGACTTTCCCTTTTAATTGGGAATCCAAGTGCTCAAGCCACACCATTAGCGCGCGAGCTGTGCAGGTGGCCGCGACCGCTGGTTTAAGTCCGCCTCCTGCCGCTTCCCAAGAGTTTTTTAGAAAAACCTCGGCTTTTTTGTCCATCGGATCTTTTAAGGTACCCATGTCCTCAAAAGGTAGGGCAAACTTTTTTGAGGCCTTTGCTATGGCCACATCTAATTTTGGTGCCTTACTCCAGGATGAGCAGGCTGGGTCATCAAACGGGTATTTTCTTTTGGGGGTGAGGAGAGCTTTTTTGTCTGGTTTTTTCCACTCTCTTTTAATTAGAGAGTGAATTTTCTCATTTACTGGAAATGCTCTTTTTCTTTTTTGTTCCAGACCGCTGAACATTATGTCCTGCGCTGTTTTTTTAGGTCTCTCCTCCACTAGACCCATTGTTGCTCTGACCGCTTTCACTAAAGCGTCTGTTTCCTCGATAGGGAAGCAACTGCGCCCCCCCTCAGAGGATACTGAAGAGGTGTCAGAATCTGACGAATTATTCGAGTCAGATAGTTCACTCTCTGACTCGTCCGCACTGGATACGGGGGACTCAGGTGTTTTCTTATGTTTTTTCTTTGTGGCTTTAATGCCTTTAATGGCACTTTCCACCTGGCTTTTTATTAGTGACTTTAATTCGGATGCAAATGATGGGGTTTCCTCCTGAATCGTCTTTTTTATACAGACGCTGCATAGTCTCTTCTCCCAGGAGGAAGGCAGCTCGTCTGAACATATGGCACATTCTCTGTGCTTAGTTTTGGCTGTACTTTTCCTCCCCTAGAACAGAAAGAGCCCTACATTAAAGTCAGCACTTTCACGTAGATCACTCACCCCCTGTGGATCAGAGATACCGTCTCAGGCCTGGTGACTGTATCCGCTGGAATCGTCGCCGGCCGTGTGGTTTTTGCAGACCCCCGACTGCGTTGAGACTCTGATCGTCCGCTGCTGCTGCGCTGTACAGAGGACGAGTTTCCTTTGCGCTGCTGCTGTGGGTGCAGACGCCGCTGCACTTGTGCCTGCTCAGGAGATCGCTGGACGGCTTCCTGCATAACCTGCTGCTCGCTTTCGCTCATGGTGGCCTCCGCACTGTAAGGTGCACTTGGAGTTTGAATTTGCCACCATTTTCCCTGTGCTGGCGTTGCTTTTATGCATTAGTGCCGGCGAAACCGGAAGTGACTGTTTGCGCATGCGCCCGCCCAACTTCCGGTTCTCTGCCAGCTTCACATGAGGGAATGAATGTACTGGGACGCCGGCGCGCGCGCAGTAGCGCTGCGTTTTCGCGATGATGGCGCCGGTGAGCGCACCAGCGCTCCATTACCGACGCCCACACCGATTTACCGGTAATTACGCCGGTGTCCTCTGGCCCGTCTTACTTGGCCTTTTATGGAAAGATAGCCGCCGCTACCTCCATATTATCATTAAGAGTCCTCCGGTGACCGCCGTCACCTGCTCCTTACCCCCCCTCTCTTTTTTTTTTTTTTTTTTTTTCATGGAAGGCAGACTGGATCCTTTCACTGCCTTCCTCCACTCACCCATGAGGCCCGCCGACCCCTGTGGTGGTGCTTCAGGAAAGGGAGAAAAAGAGAGGAAAAAACCGCTTGATCCAGCCGTAACAGGGCGCCCCCTGTTAGAAAGTCGACTGCATCAGCCCCTGGAACTCCACGAAGAATCCTTCAGGTACGTGCTGTAGGTTCCCCGTCAGGGACAGGAAACCAACTGATGTGGGAGAGAGGTACGCCCTTTTTCACCTGTAGGTTTCCTGTCCCTGGGGGCGGACCCCTCTCTCCGTGGTGCCATCATGGGGATAGAGAAATAATGACATTTCATCATTACACAAAGAATAGATCGGCCTGTGGCAAAGTATTTTTGTAGCCCTGATAACATCACAGACATGAAAATATTAGTATTGAAAGATCCCAGAGAGACCGAAGATTCTGGGACAATGTTTGACACTCTCCGAGCACTAATAAATGTGCCACATGCTTTATATCTTCACCTGTGCTCCAGACCTTATGGGGAGACCATAACCATGGATCAGACCTCCATCAGCGGACAATAAACTTGTCATCCTTTTCTAGGAACTGCTTCAATACTAAATGGCACAACTGTTCTCTCTCACTTCTACATACAGTGGGGCAAAAAAGTATTTAGTCAGTCAGCAATAGTGCAAGTTCCACCACTTAAAAAGATGAGAGGCGTCTGTAATTTACATCATAGGTAGACCTCAACTATTGGAGACAAACTGAGAAAAAAAAATCCAGAAAATCACATTGTCTGTTTTTTTATCATTTTATTTGCATATTATGGTGGCAAATAAGTATTTGGTCAGAAACAAAATTTCATCTCAATACTTTGTAATATATCCTTTGTTGGCAATGACAGAGGTCAAACGTTTTCTGTAAGTCTTCACAAGGTTGCCACACACTGTTGTTGGTATGTTGGCCCATTCCTCCATGCAGATCTCCTCTAGAGCAGTGATGTTTTTGGCTTTTCGCTTGGCAACACGGACTTTCAACTCCCTCCAAAGGTTTTCTATAGGGTTGAGATCTGGAGACTGGCTAGGCCACTCCAGGACCTTGAAATGCTTCTTACGAAGCCACTCCTTCGTTGCCCTGGCGGTGTGCTTTGGATCATTGTCATGTTGAAAGACCCAGCCACGTTTCATCTTCAATGCCCTTGCTGATGGAAGGAGGTTTGCACTCAAAATCTCACGATACATGGCCCCATTCATTCTTTCATGTACCCGGATCAGTCGTCCTGGCCCCTTTGCAGAGAAACAGCCCCAAAGCATGATGTTTCCACCACCATGCTTTACAGTAGGTATGGTGTTTGATGGATGCAACTCAGTATTCTTTGTCCTCCAAACACGACAAGTTGTGTTTCTACCAAACAGTTCCAGTTTGGTTTCATCAGACCATAGGACATTCTCCCAAAACTCCTCTGGATCATCCAAATGCTCTCTAGCAAACTTCAGACGGGCCCGGACATGTACTGGCTTAAGCAGTGGGACACGTCTGGCACTGCAGGATCTGAGTCCATGGTGGCGTAGTGTGTTACTTATGGTAGGCCTTGTTACATTGGTCCCAGCTCTCTGCAGTTCATTCACTAGGTCCCCCCGCGTGGTTCTGGGATTTTTGCTCACCGTTCTTGTGATCATTCTGACCCCACGGGGTGGGATTTTGCGTGGAGCCCCAGATCGAGGGAGATTATCAGTGGTCTTGAATGTCTTCCATTTTCTAATTATTGCTCCCACTGTTGATTTCTTCACTCCAAGCTGGTTGGCTATTGCAGATTCAGTCTTCCCAGCCTGGTGCAGGGCTACAATTTTGTTTCTGGTGTCCTTTGACAGCTCTTTGGTCTTCACCATAGTGGAGTTTGGAGTCAGACTGTTTGAGGGTGTGCACAGGTGTCTTTTTATACTGATAACAAGTTTAAACAGGTGCCATTACTACAGGTAATGAGTGGAGGAAAGAGGAGACTCTTAAAGAAGAAGTTACAGGTCTGTGAGAGCCAGAAATCTTGATTGTTTGTTTCTGACCAAATACTTATTTTCAACCATAATATGCAAATAAAATGATAAAAAAACAGACAAAGTGATTTTCTGGATTTTTTTTTCTCAGTTTGTCTCCCATAGTTGAGGTCTACCTATGATGTAAATTACAGACGCCTCTCATCTTTTTAAGTGGTGGAACTTGCACTATTGCTGACTGACTAAATACTTTTTTGCCCCACTGTAGATAGTTCTGCCTCAATCATTTGTCTTATTACTGCTATATTCTATGTCCTGTATTTTCAGTTAGCCATTGAAAGGCAATCACAAGTCCTGAAGCCTTGAGGTGGAGATTAAGGCTATGTGCACACGTTGCAGATTTAGATGCGGATTTGCAGCGTTTTTAGCCGCACAGATTCGCATCAAATCCGCGGTGTAGTGAACAGCCAGTGTTAATCTATGGGAACTGGAGATTTGATGTGCACATGCTGTGGAAAAATCTGCGCAGAAACGCATCGCTTTTTCCGCAGCATGTCAATTCTTTTTGCGGATCTGCACCCATTGACTTCCATTGAGTAAGGCACATCCGCAGCAAAATCGGAGATGTAAAAAACATCTGCGGATTTGCTGCGGATGTGGGTGCTAGAAACGCTGCAGATTGGGAGGAGGGAAGTGTGTGGGTGGAGCCATGTGCGTGTATGTGTGTGCGGGGGTCTGAGTGAATCTGTCTGTGTGTGGGGCTGTGTGTGTGTCTGTGTGTAGGCAGGCATCGTCCGATGGGACTACTAATCCCATCCGGCAATGCCTGCTACAGTGACACCATTAGCCAATGATGGGAAAGTAGTCCCATCATCTGGCTAATGTGTTGAATGTTTAAAAACAAAACACACATATACAGTACACATATAGTACATACTTACCATATACACCTAATCCCCAAAGCTATCGATCATCTGCAAATAAAATTAAAATAATAAAAAATATACTCCCTGTGTCCGCCGTAATCCAATTAACAACGAGTGTCCCACGACGAACTCCCATGGAGAGCTGTCACATCAGCAGAGGCGACCGCTCTCCTGGTCTCCGGTGATACAATGATGGAGATAATCCTCCTCACTGTATCACTCCGCCACCAACAGGTCACCTGAGGTCACTTGCGGCACTACACCGTGAGAATTTTTTTACGGCTGTAGTGCTGCAAAGTGAACTCCGATGATACACTGACCGGAGATAACTTTCCCGCAGTGTGTCATCGGAGGCCCTATAGAGTGGTCACATCTGCTGATGTGACCACTCTATAGGTGAGATCGTCGTGGGACTACATCGGATCAGGGAGTATTTGTGTTTTTTTTACATTTTTTGCAGGTGATTGATGGCTTCGATTGGATTAGGCTAAATTAGAATAAAGATTCTGAAAAAATGTGTAGTGTTTTATTTCATTAAAATACTTTTTCTGGCTGTTTTTTTTAACCCATTAATAACTACAGGATTAATAATTGATAGGCGTGTTATTGACACCTCTCCATTATTAACCAGGCTTAATGTCCCCTTACAATCAACGGTGACATTAACCCCTTATTACCCCATATGCCACCACTACACGGCAGTGGGAAGAGAGAGGCTAAGTGCCTGATTGTCCCTAAGAGCATTAGCGCCCGCTCGCTCATTCCTGACTGTCCCTAAGAGCATTAGTACCCGTCCGGCCATTCCTGGCTGTCCCTAAGAGCATTAGTACCCGCCTGCTCGTTCCTGACTGTCCCTAAGAGTATTAGTACCCGTCCGGCCATTCCTGACTGTCCCTAAGAGTATTAGTACCCGTCCGGCCATTCCTGACTGTCCCTAAGAGCATTAGTACCCGTCCGGCCATTCCTGACTGTCCCTAAGAGCATTAGTACCCGCCTGCTCGTTCCTGACTGTCCCTAAGAGTATTAGTACCCGTCCGCCCATTCCGGACGGTCCCTAAGAGCATTAGTACCGGTCCGCCAGTTCCTGACTGTCCCCAAGAGCATTAGTACCCGCCTGCTCGTTCCTGACTGTGCCCAAGAGCATTAATACCCGCCTGCTCGTTCCTGACTGTCCCTAAGAGCATTAGTACTCGTCCGCCCATTCCCGACTGTCCCTAAAAGCATTTGTACCCGCCCACCCATTTCTGACTGTCCCTAATGGCATTAGTATCCGCCTGCTCATTCCCGAAGAGCATTAGTACCCATCCACCCATTCATGGCTGTCCCTAAGAGCATTAGTACCCGCCTGCTCATTCCTGACTGTCCCTAAGAGCATTAGTACCCGTTCGCCCATTCATAACTGTCCCTAAGAGTATTAGCGCCCGTCCCTGGCCATCTCTATGATTATTAGTGCCAGCCTGCCTGTTCCTCAGCATCCCTATGATTATTTGTGCCGTCCGCTTGTACCTAACTTTGTATGAGTATTACTACCAGTCTGCCTGATCCTAGAGGTATTCATGCCCTCACACCTGTACATGACATGTTTTTGACATTTTCTCATTAGTATCTTCATTGTATTATTTAGTATCTATTAGGAAAAATAATAACATTCCTATAATTCCTTATGATTATTATTTTCTTACTTCTATCCTCCCTGTCTGGTTTCTGGTGTGGTGACAGACAACAAAACTCATGATACTCAGATGGGATTTTCTCTTATTTTCAACTATTGTTACATTGTGTGTGCATGTTATGCTTTATTTGGCTCATGGTTGGTATTTTGAATAAATAACATGGACAAAACAGAATTCATCAGCTTTCCCCCATCTCATGCGACCCCCCCAACTGACCTCTCCATTACAGTAAACAGCTGCTCACTCTCCCCAGTCTCACATGCTCGCTGCCTCGGGGTAATCCTTAACACTGATCTCTCCTTCAAACCACATACCCAAGCACTTTCCACTTCCTGCCGACTTCAACTCAAAAATATTTCACGAATCCGTACATTCCTAAACCAAGAATCTGCAAAAAACCCTAGTCCATGCCCTCATCATCTCCCGCCTTGACTACTGCAACCTCCTGCTCTGTGGCCTCCCCTCGAATACACTCGCATCCCTCCAATTCTAAACTCTGCTGCCCGACTAATGCACCTGTCCCCCTGGTATTCCCCGGCTTCTCCCGTCTGTCAATCCCTTCACTGGCTCCCCATTGCCCAGAGACTCCAGTACAAAACCCTAACCGTGACGTACAAAGCCATCCACAACCTGTCTCCTCCATACATCTATGACCTCGTCTCCCAGTACCTACCTGCACGCAACCTCCGATCCTCACAAGATCTCCTTCTCTACTCCCCTCTTATCTCCTCTTCTCACAATCGCATACAAGATTTCTCTCGCGCATCACCCCTACTCTGGAACCCTCTACCACAACACATCAGGCTCTCGCCTAGCATGGAAACCTACAAAAGGAACCTGAAGACCCACCTCTTCCGACAAGCCTACAACCTGCAGTAACCACGGATCAACCAAACCGCTGCATGACCAGCTCTATCCTCACCTACTGTATTCTCACCCATCCCTTGTAGATTGTGAGCCTTCGCGGGCAGGGTCCTCTCTCCTCCTGTACCAGTTATGACTTGTATTGTTTAAGATTATTGTACTTGTTTTTACTATGTATACCCCTCGTCACATGTAAAGCACCATGGAATAAATGGCGCTATAATAATAAATAATAATATCCAACTCCCCCTGATGAACTTATGTTACGTGACGAATTGTGTTAATGTCACCAAATAGTCGATTCACTCTATGACACCGGCTGATGGGTTGCACCTCATATGAGATTGGAACTCCCACTATTGCAGACCAACATTGTGGCATATCAACAGAATGATGTGGAGCAGTAAATCCATCTGTAAACTGGATGTGTACAAACTCTCATACACTGCTATTCTGCTTTGCCTTGAGCTCTGGTACCACCATCTGCCATTTGATAGATTGATGTAGTACCTTAGTGGGAAATCCAGCCAAACTGGTCTGTCTGCATTTTTATGTGCAGCTACTTTGAAGCTTTTTATTGGCGATTTAAAAGTGCCTTCACACAGTCTACAGCTAATGCTCTACGTATAATTATGGCGGATGAATCCTCAGTAAGTTACAATCTAGGGTGTAGCTCTATAAATTGTGCTTTATAAATTCTATCTTAACACCCTGATGATTGGTTATAGCACTGGCGTAACTTGTGGGCCCGAATGCAAAATCTCCCAACCAGGCCTTCAAATACCAACCACTGGTCTTTCACAGTTTTAGTCTTCTCATACAGGTGCATCTCACAAAAACAGAATATCATCAAACAGTTAATTTATTTCAGTTCTTCAATACAAAAAATGAAACGCATATTATAGTCATTGCTGGCCAATCAAGCGCAGTGATACTGTTGTTTTTAAGACAGGCATTGGTATTTTTGGCAGTGTGGACAGGTGCCAAGTCCTGCTGGAGAATGACATTTCCATCTCCAAAAAGCTTATCAGCAGAGGGAAGCAGAAAGTGCTCAAAGGCTATGTGCACACGATGCGGATTCGTGTGGGGATTTTTCCGCACAGTTTTTGAAAAATCCACAAGTAATACGCACTGCCTTTTACCTGCGGATTAACCGTGGATTTCCTGGGTTTTACACCTGCGGATTCCTATTGAGGAGCAGGTGTAAAACGCTGCAGAATCTGCACAAAGAATTGACATGCTGCGGAAAATACAACGCAGAGTTTCCGTGAGGTATTTTCCGCACCATGGGCACAGCGGATTTGGTTTTCCATAGGTTTATATGGTACTGTAAACCTGATGGAAAACTGCTGCGAATCCGCAGCGGCCAATCCGCTACTGATTTGCAGCCAAATCTGCACATAGCCTAAACTTTTTTTTGGTCTTGATAAAACACAGTGTATCTATACCAACAGATGACATGGCTCCCCAAACCATCACTGATTGTGGAAACTTCACACTAGACCTCAAGCAGCTTGGATTGTCTCTCTCCACTCTTCCTCCAGACTCTGGGACCTTGATTTCCAAGGTCTAGTGTGAAGTATCCAAAATCAGTGATGGTTTTGGTAGCCATGTCATCTGCTGGTGTAGGTCCACTGTGTTTTATCAAGACCAAAGTCAGCGCAGCCGTCTACCAGGAAATTTTAAAGCACTTCATGCTTCCCTCTACCGACAAGCTGTTTGGAGATGGAAATTTAATTCTCCAGTAGGACTTGGTACCTGTCCACACTGCCAAAAGTACCAATACCTGGTTTAAAAACAAGAGTATCACTGTACTTGATTGGCCAGCAATATTTCGTCTGACCTTACCCCATAGAGAATCTATGGGGTATTGTCAAGAGGAAGATGAGAGACACCAGACCCAACAGTGCAGATGAGCTGAAGGCTGCTATCAAAGCAACCTGGGCTTCCATAACACCTCAGCAGTGCCACAGACTGATCGCCTCCATGCCACGCCGCATTGATGCAGTAATTGATACAAAAGGAGCCCTGACCAAGTATTGAGTGCATTTACTGAACATGTATTTCAGTATGCTAACATTTTAAAATCATTTTTCAAGCTGGTGTTATAAAGTATTCTAATTTACTGAGATAATGACTTTTGGGTTTTCATTGGCTGTAAGCTATAATCATCAATATTAACAGAGACAAACACTTGAAATAGATCACTGATTGTAATGACTCTATATAAGAGTTTCACTTTTTGTATTGAAGAACTGAAATAAATTTACGTTTTGATGATATTCAAATTTTGTGAGATGCACCTGTATATGCAAAGCGGACTTTCTGTAACTTTAATCCCTGCACCCACTATATTTACACCCTTGATTATAGAATACTGGCTAATGGGACTAAAATGTTTATTACGGTAATTATGATTTCTATTCCTGAATAATTATGCTTACCTTACTCTACTAACTGATGTATCCATTTTTATAAAATAGGAATTGATTTGTAGACACTATATGGGCCCAAATGAGATATGAATTGCTTTACGGAATCACATTTGGCATTGTGAGACATTTCTTGCCGGATCAGACTTAATATCTTTTACTCATTACCCCTTTTTTTATATTTAAAAATTATTTAATTTTTTTTTTTTTTTTAGTATTCCACCCGAGTGCAGCTCTTATTATTTATTTTCTTACTTTCCCGTTCTTGATTGTCCTTATGAATAATGGTACCCATCTGCCTATCCCTGACTGTTCGTATCAGAAATAGTACCCATACGCCTGGAGAGGGGCAGTGTGGGGAGGACGTTACGGAGAGGGTGCAGTGTGGGGAGGACATAGAATCATAGAATGATAGAGAGTTGGAAGGGACCTCCTGGGTCATCTGGTCCAACCCCGTGCTCAAAGCAGGATTCACTAAATCATCCCAGACAGATGTCTGTCCAGCCTCTGTTTGAAAACTTCCATGGAAGGAGAACTCACCACCTCTCATGGCAGCCTGTTCCACTCATTGATCACCCTAACTGTCAACATGTGTTTTCTAATATCTAATCTGTGTCTCCTCCCATTCAGTTTCATCCCATTGCTTCTAGTCTTTCCTTGTGCAAATGAGAATAAAGATGATCCTTCTACAATGTGACAGCCCTTGAGACATTTGTAGACAGCTATTAAGTCTCCTCTCAGTCTTCTTTTTTGCAAGCTAAACATTACCAAATCCTGCAACCGTTCTTCATAGGACATGGTTTGCAGACTGGTCACATCCTAGTAGCTCTTCTCTGAACTTGCTCCAGTTTGTTGATGTCTTTTTTAAAACGCGGTGCCCAAAACTGGACACAGTATTCCAGGTGAGGTCTGACCAAAGAGTAAAGGGCAATAATGACTTTGCGTGATCTAGACTGTATGCTTCTGTGAATACATCCCAGAATTGTATTTGCCTTTTGTGCTGCTGCTGCATCACACTGTTGACTCATGTTCAGTTTGTGATCTCTTAGTATACTCAAGTATTTTTCACATGTGCTGTTGCTTAGCCTTATGCCTCCCATTCTATAATTGCTTTTTTTTTGCCCACATGTAGTACTTTGCATTTTTCCTTGTTAAAAGCCATTCTGTTAGTTGCTGCCCACTGCTCCAGTTTTTTTATATCTTTTTGAATCCGCTCTCTCTCTTCTCTAGTATTAGCTATCCCCCCTAGCTTTGCGTCATCAGCAAATTTAATTAGTGTACCCTCAATTTCTTCACCTAAATCAGCGTTTCCCAAACTCCAATCCTCACAGTCCCCAACAGATTATGATTTCAGGATTTCCATAGTATTGCACAGGTGATGGAATTATTATCAAGGCATCAGAAATGGCCACAAGTTCTCTCACCCTTGCAATGCTAATGAGATCCTAAAAACATGACCTGTGGGGGTCCGTGATGACTGGAGTTTGGGAAACACTGATCTAAATCATTGATAAAGATGTTGAACAATACAGAGTCCAGGACAGAACCCTGTGGTACCCCACTTGAGACATTCTTCCAACTGGATGTGCATCCATTTATGACCACTCTTTGGGTCCAATCACTAAGCCAGTTATGAATCCACCTAACAGTTGGCTTGTCCCTTCCATACTTAGTCATTTTTTCAATAAGGATGGTGTGAGATACTTTGTCAAATGCTTTGCTGAAGTCACAATATACTATATCTACAGCATTTCCCTCATCCACCCAGTCAGTGATTCTGTCATAGAAGGAAATTAAGTTAGTCTGACATGACTTATTAGTTGCAAACCCATGCTGACTCTGGTTAATCACTTCATTCTTATCCAGGTACTTACATACATGTTGTTTAATAATTTGTTCAAAGATCTTTCCTGGTATGGAAGTCAGACTCACCGGCCTATAGTTCCCTGGGTCCACTTTCTTCCCCTTTTTGAAGGGAGATAAGTGCAATGTGGGGAGGACGCTCTGGAGAGGGGGCAGTGTGGGGAGGACGCTCCGGAGAGGGGGCAGTGTGGGGAGGACGCTCCAGAGAGGGGGCAGTGTGGGGAGGACGCTCCAGAGAGGGGGCAGTGTGGGGAGGACGCTCCAGAGAGGGGGCAGTGGGTGGGATAATTTGTGCAGAAATCACAGTGAGGGGCAATTATTTATTCAGGGGGTGGGGCAAGGGAGATTTTTACACATGGGGCAGTATAATGATCCTTTTATTTCTGAGGCCACCGTGTCAAGATGTGCTGCAAAAGACCAAAGAAGGAAATCTGGAGAGAAAAGCAGTGGGAGTGAAGTCTCATGGCATCTGTACTACATGGAGACAAAAGGGATGGGAATGACTCCAATCATAGAAGATGTCACCTATAATGTACATGTTCATTTGTGATACTGCCTGTGTGTCATCAGAACTGTGGTTCTTGTATGTTCCAAGTCTGATGATGGCTGGCAACAACAACTCCCAGTATCTCTTTACCACTGCTAATGACACATTGGGAGTTGTGGGTTCGAGCAATACAATTACAGTATTTATGGGGCTGACCTGACACTACAATTGATCACTGCACTAAGCTTGGTGCTGTATACATGTACAGACGGCTCTGGCGACCCTATTCGTGAACTGACGATGGTTCAGATCTTGTACACACATGTAGCAATCCATAACGTGCTACATGGCTATGTTAAAACTTACAAATCCTAAGACTTAGAGATTTGGAGGAGGATTTGGTGAATTTCTGCTGATGCTGCTGCTGCTGCAAAAAAAAAAAGTTAGCGTGTGTTCAAACTAATTTTTTGTGGAGCAGAAACTCTCCAAATCCTCAAAACTTGGATCTGGTGATGCATTATGTACTGCTGGTGGTTCTGGTAATGTAGTCATGCAAGTGCCCCTTGGGATTGGTTCAGTATGGGAATGTGGCCCTTGGACTAAAAAAATATTGTGCACCCCAGTTTTACAGCCTGCTCTTGTGCCAACTGGGTTGCAAGATCTGAGCGCCATCAGTCTCCCTGCGCTTACCCCATATTGCAGAGGCAAGCTACCTCTGCGAGCGGCATTGGAGGGTGCACAATTCGCACACGGACCCCGGACCAGAGCTAGCTGCTGACTAACCACTTATACAGCACTAGTAATCGGTGACAGTGACCTAGGGCATCCATCGGAATGCCCACTGCGTGCCCCTCTTCTCACTAAGGTGTAATGGTGGGGTGCCAATGGGTTTCCAAGGTTACCACAGTCCTGCTGACGGCCACCATCTGGGATATCCTGTGAGTAAAATATTGCAGTATATAGAAGTAGAACATATAGCGCGAGTGATTGCATGTTCAAAAATCGTAGGACTAAAAAAAATAAATTCCAATATATAAGTATTTAACCCATAAAAGCTGAACACTAAAAAAATTAAAAAAAAATAATGACAATGTTGTGTGTACCCCATAATGGTACCAATAAAACCACAGCTTGGAATGCAAAAAGAAAAGGGTCCTTACAACAACAAAAACAACTCAGTTGGAAGAGTTTTTTTTTTTTTTTAAACAAACTTCAGTCTGGATTTAGGCCACTGGAATGATCGTTGTACAGACAATGGCGGAGCCGGGGGTCTCACCAGCCCACCACATCTGGACACATTTACCAGATTCTCCTGGAGGGTAAATGGGGTCTCAGAACCGCAACACAAATAAGGACGGAGGAGAAACCCCTCACTGACAACTGATCACGTCCTTAAAGGGGCTGTCCGGGGAAACGCGTTATGACACGGGGCAGGTGATAACGGACTGCGCACTGGGGTCGACACGGTTATTACTTGTACTACCCCTTTAAGCGGGTAATCCGGGCGCAGATCACGGCATCGTCACTGCCCTGCGCCCCCTGTACCTCGCCAGTGCCAGCAGATGACGTCACGGATCACGCCGCTACGTGCACCCCGTCCTCACCGCTCAGAACTTGTTCGTAGCTTCATGCTGCTGCCGAGAGGCGAGACCGTCCGCGCCCATCTCTGTCAGCGGCGACACTCGGCAGGTCACAGCTAAGCCGCTCTTTCCGGGACACTCGGGTTCCGGCTGCTACCGGTGTGACGGGCAGTGGACGGCGGTGACGTCATGTGGGAGGCGGAGCTACTGCCAACACTCCGGCTCCTGAGCGCTCACACGTCAGAGGGGGAGGGGATGGACGCTTACGTCGTTGCCAAGGACAAGGTGGCTGGCGTCTATCGGCCTTAGCAACGGGACTCCGAATCAGGTGAATAATATGTTGCATCTTCATTATGTGGGAAGCGGGACACGATCGCGAGTGGTGTATTAGTGGGGCACAGTGTGCTATACTGTCTGCACTCCCAGCCCCCGTCTGCGGCTCCTGCGGTGCTCTCCAGCTGTCAGGGCCCGGGATCCCAGCACTGCTGACTCCCCCGCCATGTGTGTCACATCTCCCCATCTCACTCCCTCTAGGGACAGTGTCACAGGGGGCGAATTAGAGGGGCTTTCTATTCCTATCGGTGTAGCCCTGTGGTGGTCCAGATTTCAGCACCCCAAACAAGTGATTGCTGCAGCGTGTTCATTGCCGCCAACGCTCCGTACACAAGAGCATAGCGCAGCATGGCCGCCTGAGATGGGTTTGGGTCCATGATGGGGGCATTTAGGGGAACCCATGGATCAGCCATGATGGTCTGTTTGCATTTCTCCGTATTCTTCAGGGAGTAAGGCTGCGGTCACATGTCCAGTAATCATCTGTTAGAACGGACCCAGGACCAATCCATGACAAGTTTTGCACACATTACTTTTTTTGTCCAGCTTAAAAAACTAATTTCAACTGGGTCTGGTGTTTTTAACATTGAAATCTATAGAAAACGGATCCATTATATAGCCTTCCATCTTCTTCCATATGAAACTGATCCAGTCAGCAAAAAACGGATCCTTTTCAAATGGGAGAATAATGGGTGGCTGATTAATGATCCATTTTCCATAGACTTCAATGTATAAAAAACAGATCCAGTTGAAATCAGATTTTTACCTGGACAAAAAAGTAATGTCTGCCCAAGTTGTCAATGGATTGTTGTTATATCTGTTCTAACGGACATGTGAACATAGCCTAATGCAGTGGTCATTCTGATAGAAGACGTCAGGCCACGCTCACACGGTCAGTATTTTACCTCAGTATGTGTAAGCTAAATCCAGGAGTGGAACAGTCAGAGGAAAGCTATAATAGAAACACGTCACCACTGTATTTATCACCCACTCCTGGGTTTGGCTTACACATACTGAGGTAAAATACTCACCAAATACTCAGGTAAAATACTGAATGTGTGAATGTGGCCTTAAAGGGAACCGGTCACCCCCAAAATCAAGGTGAGCTAAGCCCACCAGCATCAGGGGCTTATCTACAGCATTCTGGAATGCTGTAGATAAGCCCCCGATGTATCCTGAAAGATAAGAAAAACAGGTTATATTATCCTCACCCAGGGGCGGTCCCCGCTGCAGTCCGGTCCGGGGCCTCCCATCTTCACCAGGTCACCCGCAGGCACCGGGCCTCTCTGACCTTTCCCAGCGCCTGCTCACTGCAGTACTTTGCTCTGTCCTCAACAGGACAGACAAAGTACGCCTTCGCCTTAGCCGCAGCGTGAAGACAAGAAGAGGACGTCATCGTAAGAAGATGGGAGGCCCCGGACCGGACCGCGATGCCCATCGGACCGGAGTATAATCTAACCTCTTTTTCTTATCTTTCAGGATACATCGGGGGCTTATCTACAGCATTCCAGAATGCATTCCAGAATACTGTAGATAAGCCCCTGATGCTGGTGGGCTTAGCTCAACTTCCATTTTGGGGGTGACAGGTTCCCTTTAAAGGAGTGGTTGAGTGGAGCAGGATAGGTGAAGAGCTGGAGACCAGTGTGGGGGTCCATCCACTGGAAACTGCAGTAATCTTCAGAACTTTTATCCCAGTTATTATTCCCACCTAGAATGGAGCGGCTGTGCACATGCCTGACCACTGCGCCATTAATTTCCTAGGGTGCTGCACTTTTTTTGGAAGCCCTGTTAAAAATGAATGTTGCAGTGGTTGGGCCTGTGCCCCATTTTGCCGGTCAGGGCAGGTTTCACTGTTTGGACCCCAACCGATTTCTAAATTATTATCTATCCCTTGGATAAGTGATAACTTATCTTCACTAGACAACCATGTGACATCCAACCAAAACAAAATGTATACAGTCGTATGCCCCAATACAACATTGGCGCTAAGGTGTCTGCCATAAATCCCATTCCTGCAAGCTTCTGAGCGGCCCTGAATGTCCTCCTGCCCCTGAATGTGACATGTGATGCCTCTTGGACTGTCCTACTTGTTTCTCCAGACTCATTTATAAGCAGAAATACAAATGATCTTTATGAAATCACATTCAGAAACCACTTACCATATTGGCTATTTGCCTTAGCTGTGCCTCCCTATGAAAGGCTGGTTCGCCTGTTACCACAGTCAGTTTGTTTTGCCTGACTGGCACCAAGTATGATGGCTCCCCCACTGTCCTCTCTGCAGGTGCACCCAGTATTATATGCATTTATAAATCAGTACCACTTGTTACATTGTAAAATAATAGTAGTAGGTTTTCATTGGTTGAGGTGTAGTTAACACTAGCATAAGTCATTCTCTGCAGTGACCACTAGGTGGCGATGTTGCTTCTTTTATAAGGATTGGAAGCAGAGACCAGTCAGTGTCAGACATAGGTGCCCACCAAAGGAATGGAATGACACTCATGAAGAGATGTCCTGTGTTTGGTCTGATGAAGGGGAGCAGGTCCCCAAAGTGTGTAACCTTTTAAGACACTTTATGAATAAAATAACATCGTTTACCTTATCTTTGAACCAATCCTACATTCTGTTGGAGTGACAGCAACAAGTATAGCATCTTTTTTCTTCTATATACCTACTGTTATCAGGTGAACACTCCAGAACTCCGTTGGAGAAAGGAAGGCACAACAGGAGACGCCAGGCATCTACAATCCCTACCATTCCCTTTACCCCGTAACAGGGTGAGGTGCGCTACTAACAATAGAGGTGAGCCCCCCTTGTACCTCTGTATCTCTGCGTACCTTTGTTTTATATACTAATTTGTCTTTACGTATCACACGAGGCGTCATTCCCTTTCCGTTGTTATTTTTTTAATAGATGTAAAAACTGATTAAAATATTATCAGAAAGTTGCTGTGAACGTAAAGCCGTACTGTATGCGATGTATCTATCAACCAGTGTGCGTTCACGCAGCCAAATAGTTTTTGGCTAAAGTAGATGTAAAAAGTGGCACACTCTGTGTGTATGTCTGATGTCCACGGCTTGACAGCAAAATGCTACATGCACCTCCAGACACAAAACTGACCCCTTAGAAAACTTTATAGGGTTAATCAAAAAGATTTGCACTCCTCTGGTCCGGTTTCCAGGCCTGTGATGCAGATCATAGGAGTCTTCACATCTGTGGCTGGCATGTTCCATTCTGGATGCCTCTGGTGTATGCAAGGCCCCTTGACGCTTGTCAGGACATCAAATGTGGTCTAGTGACTATGTGACCTAGTAAGCGAAAGGGGTGCCCAGGATGCCGGCTGAATTCCACAGATGCAGTGTTGGACTGGGGTGCTAAGGGCCCACCAGAAACCAACTCCAGGGCCCCACTTTTCAACTTTTAAATGAAAATACCAATCATACAAATATGCACTCACAACTAACAGAGTGGAACACCGGGACGTAAAGGAAGGAAAAAATCACAGACAAATCACCAAGCAGCAGTCTCATGAACAACACTCCAAATGCCTCTTCCAACAAACAAAACCTCTTACTCCAGAACCAGGCAGTATGAATCTAACACTGGCTATCCCTGATTGCCAGAGGTGAGTATATGTAGCAGAGGGGAGTGGCGAACACTGAACAGCTAAGATCATCAAAGCAGGAAATCTCCAGAAGCTCTCAACTGAACAGATTAACCCCTGCACCACTAGCAGAAACCTGCACTGATTACAATGAAAGTGAAGTGCTTCTAATCAGTGCAGGAGTATGTGAAATCAGACACCGCGGTCTTCTCGCCCCTCTCTGTCACGGTAAACCCGTGACACCAAGTATGATATTCTCTGAAACGCTTCAGATAAATTATAGTTAGAAGACCTGGCCAGGGACTTTAGAAAGAGATGAGATTAGTCTAGCGCCGTCCATGGCGGGCTTTTTCTCAGACAATTCTAGTAGGTCTCTAATGATGCACACACATGGATCTATAAACTATGTTTTCTTTGAATCGCGGGGCATGTCAGAGAAAAATATACCTGGCTGCAATTACACAGCTGGGATGTATAATGGTATATAGTTTTCACTGGCTTGCCAAGGGAGGGGGGCGAATCATTCTCATTTAAAAAGGCTATCAGCTCTGTAGCTGGAAATTACAACGCTCAGCACTATCACCGCCGTTCAGCGCTTTATGTAACATGGGCTAATCACAGCACAGGTCTCATCTCTGTGCTCCATGGTAATGAATGAGAGAAGAGATGGGATTGTCTGCCAGCTGCTACAGGAAGGTTATGCACTGGGGGCAGAGGTCCTGTAGGGGGTGCAGTACAAGGAAATAGGTACTTCTAATCAGAACGTACAGTTCTTAAAGGGAAAAAGGTTTACTGGTTCATGGTACTGGGACATTATGTTACTGTGCTGATATTTGTCTGTAGCAATATAAGACAACAAGTCACAGATGTCCTCATAAAAAAATGTGCCAATGTTGTGACCTCCTTTCCTAAGTCTTATTTACATTGGGCATAATTGTGTGGCAGCTGCAGATTTCCTGATGGCACAGTGCCAACTTCCTTTTGCCATGGTGGTAAATAAGCTCTTCTACACGGAAGCAAAATATATTCCTATCAGTTTATTAGCTACTTTTTCCCCAACAAATGCCAACCAGAAGTGCCAGCTACAGAGTGATCAATAAATGTGGGCATGCAGGGGGTGTATATTGTATAGTATTGTGTATTATCAGGGTATCTAGGGCATATTATGCATGAGTACTATCAAGGGTGTATATTGTTAGCTTGGTGTAAATGATCACCTTATGGAATACTACTACTTTATATCCTGTAATACTGTTTCTGATATAGGCTAGCCACACCCTTTTATTCAAGCCACTCCCCTCAAAGCACACGCCCTTTTATTTAGTCCAGGGATGGGGAACCTCAGGCCCCAGGGCCATTTACAGCCCTCAATGACCTTTTATCAGGCCCCCGAGCAGATTCTCAGGGACCGCATTCTTGGGCAGGAAGCTGTGTTTTGATTACAACCAGCTCATTCATTTCTTCTTGCTCTGTTAGCACACAGACAGTGTTCACTACTGAACACTGAAGGGCATGCAATGAAAGATTACATCCTGACACCAGTGTTAGAGTCAGGATGTACTTTGTGGGCGGAGTTTGTACGGCCCCCAAAGGATGGTATAAATATCCAAATGGCCCTTTTCAGAAGTAAAACTGTGTTTTTTTTTGTTTCTAATAAAAGACTTTATTCTGGCTTTGTCTTTATTTACCATACAACTATAGGATTAGTAATGGATAGGTGTCTTATAGACGCTTCTCCATTAGTAAGCCATGGGTTTGATGTCACCTGACAATACAAAGGTGATATCAACCCCACCAATATGAACCTCACTTTCCACCACTACAGGGCTAGTGGGAAGAGCCGGGCAAAGCGCCAGAATTGGAGCATCTAATAGATGTGCCTTTTCTGGGCAGTTGCGGGCTGCTATTTTTAGGCTGGGGGGGTCAATATCCATGGCCCCTTACCAGCCTGAGAATACCAGCCACCAGCTGTGAGCTTTAGCAAGGCTGGTTGTCAAAAATGAGGGGTCACCTTTTTTAAAATTATTTATTTAAATAATTTAAAAAAAAAAACAGCGTGGGGACCCCTCTGTTCTTGATAATCAACCTTGCTGAACATGACAGCTGAGGGTTGCAGCCCCCAGCTGTGAGTTTTGCCTGGCTGGTTATAGAAAATACAGGGGAACCCACGCCATTTTTTTCATTTATTTATTTATAGCGCAGGCAGCAGCTGATGAATACTCCCATCAGCCGCTCCTGCTGTCACTGTTATTAGCAGCAGCAGGGGTAGGCTGATGGTTGTAATAGTCCCATCAGCTGCCACCTGCTGTTTCTTTTATCACCTAATTATAACTCTCATAATTCTCCCTTGTTCGTGCCGATCGCCGTTAGAGCAGGAGAGACTGATGAGAGCCGCATTCAGCACCCGGCGCCGGGGAACATCGCTGGCGCCCATCCGTGTGGTACTGATGCGGCACACGGATGCCACACCTGTGCCACACGTGTGCCACAAGTATTACACACACGGACACTGACCTCTCCGGTAACGGAAATATCAGGACATATATTTTCCATATTTTGGCCCACAGAGTCAAGCGATGGCTTGTTTTTTGCTGGACGAGTTGACATTTTTATTGGTACCATTTTTGGACACATGAAATTTTTTGATCACTTTCTATTCCGATATTTGTGAGGCAGAATTAATAAAAAACAGCAATTCATGAATATCTTTTTTAGAGGGGGGGGGGTTATGCCGATCTGTGTGTGGTAAAATTGATAAAACAGTTGTATTCTTCGGGTCAGTACGATTACTGCGATACCTCATTTATATCTTTTTTTTATGTTTTGGCGCTTTTATATAATAAAAACTATTTTATAGAAAAAATAATTATTTTTGCACCACTTTATTGTGAGAGCTGTAACTTTTTTTTATTTTTCCACTGATGGAGCTGTATGGTGGCTTGTTTTTTTTGCGGGACAAGATGACGTTTTCAGCGGTATCATGTTTATTTATATCCTTCTTTTTGATCGCGTGTTATTCCACTTTTTGTTCGGCGGTATGACGATAAAGCATTGTTTTTTTGCCTGTCAGCCCTCTGCTGGCTTCTGGAATGATACAATCGTGTTTGATTGCAGCATTTCGGGGGTTAAAGTGATGGGAGCGGTCCACTCCTGGCACTCAGTGCCGGTTGTCAGCTGTCAGAATCATCTGACACCTGGTGGCGATCGCCTGCGCACCCCCTGAGTTCGCGGGCGATCGCGATGACGTAATAATCCGTCTATGGTCCAGTTCGCCCAGGTCACATGGATGAATCTTTAGGTCCATTGTCAGAAAGGGGTCAAGGGCTAGAAAATCCCTTGATTAGAGGGGAAGGGTCCTCTCTTCAGGATTCTCATCTTGGGGAATGATTGGGGAGCGGTTATAAAGCATGTCTCTCATTTCTGAGGACCTGCATTAGGGTTCGCTCACATCTGCGTATATAAAGTAGCTGAAGTTCTCAGACAGAAAAGTTGGAGAGTGTCCGACGAGTGTCATGCGTTTTTTTCTCTCACCTAGAATCCGCTTGTCATTCGAGTGTGTGTTTTTTCCTCACCTAGCATCCGTATGACATACATTTTTAACATCATCTTTTACATACAGTAATTCTCTGTCATTTCAAGCTAGTTTTTAAACTAATAAAACAATATTATATACAGATAGATATATGCAAAATAGACTTGGCTTGAGAAAGGCCATTCATAGCCGAAACGTTGCGACACCAGATGAACTAATATAGTCCCTTTTTTTTTTTTTGCTCAAGTCATCGTTGTATTTGTGTCTGAGATCTTAATGATATCACCAGTATTCTTCAAACTGTGATCAGATTGTCATTTGTATAATTGGCCCAATTCTCTTGGTTGAGATAATTGACGGCCATCTGCACCTGCCCTTAAAGGGCTATTCCCATCTCCAAGATATTATCTCAATTTGTAGTAGGGGTAATAATAATAAAATTAGCAAATACCTCCAATTAGAAATGTAGTATAGTTTTTCAGATTCGCTCTGCCTCTTTCCTCATGTGCACTCATTGCAGGACCTTAGGTATCTATGGTTATGACCACTGATATAGTAACAGGTAGTTAGCTAGTTGCTAGTGGTCGTAACCATGGATACCTAAGATCCTGCAATGCCTGCAAATGGGGTAAGAGACATAGCGACTCTGAACAACTATACTACATTTCTAATTGGAGGTATTTGCTAATATTATTATTACTACACCTACTACATATCGAGATAGGATATTGGAAATGAGAATACCCTTTTAATGTGTGCTCTCCTTGTCACTTTAGATCTAGTCAGATCATCATAATTACCATTATACATACCTAATACATTGTATTGTTATCCCCTTGAAAAGCTGCTTTTGTGCCAGCGAAACGTGCGTTGGGGCTGACATCCGTCCTTGGGGTGACCACCTCTCTATCTCACAGACCTCGGTAAGCTTGTCCCCTTGCACTTTTTAGATATTATCCTTTGTGATGTGTGTTTATTTAATTAATATGGGGGCATCCTTTTTCCGTGGTCTTATTTTTGCATCATGACTATAAGTTAATGCCTGATACCTTGCACTGCTGAGGTGGTTACCTCTCTTCCTGTCTGTACCTCCGTGGCGTATGGGTTACTTTTTTTAATGTGTTTTTTTTATTCTTTTTGATATTTAATAAAGATTTATACTGTTTTTTAGTAAAATTATCGCCTGGTACTCCTTTTTCTCCTATTTGCCATGTTTTTTGGAGTTGGTGTAGCTGTTTTAGGGTGGGCCACCATAGGTGCCCCATTCTCTTAGCATTTGATATGCAGCTGGGTTGGTTTCTATTGTATTGTTATAGTATAATATGTTAGTTTACTGTTTTTTTAGCAGGAATGGAGATGCCTTCTGCTCAACATAACCATTCTGCTGACAGCCGTGAACGTCTTAAGGAGCCTTGGCTGGATTTTTGCTTACACAGTACATTACTACCAGGCAGCCCATGGAATAAGGTATGACTCTTGTACATTTACACTATAAAACAAGTATTCGTTTGGTAATATTGTGGATGTCACAATTTGCTTCTTGCTCCACACAGGCATTATTTTCCTGTTTCAAATGTTGTGATTTTGAGATAGACCATATCCAAATCATATTTGACTTCTGTAGGTTCTCATAACTAGAGGATATACGTAGCTGCTGGGCTTGTGGGCCATGTCTAAATCCTGATGTCTTTTGGACAGTATACTTGCAGCAAATTTTGCATAAAGCAATAGTAAAAGCAAATATAAGAAATGTTTTAATACATTTTCAGAGAATGCTGCTGCTTTCTCCATCAGTGACCTAAACCTTCAATTCCCTCCTGTCTTCTGAGCTTGTTGAGGGAGGATTTAAATTGATCCTTCACGGTTAACCCAGTGATTTCCAAATTAATATATAAGGTGTTGCCGGCAACTGAAAATGACCAGACGGAGACGTGTGTCTCTGTATGGGGGATCGAGCAGATCTCTGGCCCCCGTTTATTCTGTATGACTTTATCATAGTCATAGAAATTACACTTCAACCAATCAGCATAAGAACACGCTCACGGTTCTTAGCCTATAAGAATGCAGGACTTCAACTAATCAGCATAAGAACATGCTCACAGTTCTTAGCCTATAAGAATGCAGGAACAATCTGTGCGTCAAAGTTTTGTAGAACAATACACCCTCAGTCTCATGTTCTACCGAGGTTGCAACAATCAAGGTCTCATCAAAATCTCATAACAGCTGTAACCTTTAGCCTACTAACAAAATTTATATCAAAACAACAAAATGGAGTCGAAAAGCACAAAATGGAGATTCTTTCTTAATTTCTTCCTTCACATTCCCCCCTAGATAAATTTTGTTAATTAATGTCCAGCATCAGAGGTACTATCCCAAGCTATAAGCTCGAGGGATACTGGTCTTCACATGACTGGTGCCATGTTACCAGCCATGGCTGTTGCGGCGTACCCGTCCCCCCTGTATACTAGAATTTACGAATAACAATTATTGATAACAGTAGTGGGGATCTTTTGAAGATAGCCATGCGCTTGGCTTCAACATCTTCATCAGGTAACTTTGTGAAATCGGTGTAGAGAAGAGCAGAGGTGGCAACGCTTTTGGTTTCATCACTAGTTATCCTAGTGCAGAATTTCCTAATACACACAGAAATACACCAAAAAACAAGTTTTAGTATTACATACATGACAAAGATAAAGGTGAATACTGGCAGCCATTTTAAATACAGTTATATCTGCAAGCATAGGAAAAACTTATTGTTTCACAGTATAAGAGTATAGCAGTACAAAAAGGTATAAAGATATATATATATTTTCACCTTGACAATCCCCCCTAAATACTAAGTTTTTTTCCCTAAAGAAAGATCCTTCGAGACTGTCCATGTGATGGGGAAAGGGGAGGTGGATTTCTTCATCCAGACACCTCAGAAACTCTCCCCTAGCGAGAGGCCTCCAGGCAGCTGAACCCTTCACTAACCTCACATGGAGTTCTCCCACTGTCCCTAAACTAAATCTCTTAGCATCATCTGAGAATGGGGGGTTCTGTCTACTCTCTTGAGAGGGACATACTTAGGGATCTCCCCTGGATCAGTACCATCGTACTCTGGTGGGTCTACTTCTTGATTGAGGAAGGTGCCAGTCGGGATTGCTTTCACTAACTACCTAGGCCTGCCCAGGTGTACTTATACGTCCATCATATTTTCATTATTTGTTTGTAAAATGAGAAAGGTTGGTTCTCAGGGTCAGCCAATTGTTTTTGCATAGTTAGCTAGTCAGAGGGCCTCCAGGGATAACACTCCTGTATCTGTCTTACCCTACCTGATGTGGTTGGTTCTCTGGTAGTGGGGGCGACATGACATGCTGGTCTACAGCTCCTTCCCAAAAGGATTACTGTCAGCCTACTCCCAAAAGTTAATGTCTCCAGTATCCACCAACCACAATCCTGTGTCAGCTTCTTATATCACTGCATGTGATCTTGTCTGGACAGGATTCAGTGTAATTCTCTTAGGTCGGGTTGCAGCACGGGTCATACAAGTGTTAGGGCCCAAATCCTCAACTATACCTTAAAAGGCATCACAGCTATAATTGACAAATCTTTGTTCACTGTAATATATATATATATTTGATCCATTCAACATTTTTATTAATCTGCACCTGTGGGATTATAGAAGCAAAGCCAGCATAAATCTGGTTCTGGGCTTTAAACTGGTCAGGCACCCCCCCCCTTGGCACTCCAATGGCATCAATATATATTAGTGGATCTTCTTCATAACTCATGTGGAGCTGATCAAAACTTCTCCTCTTTCTGGTAGGTTCATCAGGTGTCTTTGGATCCCAGGGTAGAATCTTGAACTGCATAGCTAGTTTAACAAGGTTGCATTGACCTATCCAGGCATTAGGCAACCTAGGAACGGAGCTTACCATCTCCACATAACCAATAAATGTCGTACATATATTCTGTATGTTTGATTAGCAAATCAGTATCTAGAGAACTGTTCCCTTTGCAGAAACCTGTCTCGAAGATCCCTACTGGTGTACCTGTGGTGTCGTGGAAATTATAGCAGGTATAATTGTCAGCTAATACGGTTACTTCTCCTGGAACCTTTAGTTTGGGTTTCTCATGAATTAGTAGGACATAATCTGGACAATCAGTGGACTTCAGACCTTTCAAACGATTCATGACACAGGCAGTGGTGTTGTCATCAGGGAAAAGCAATGCATGTGTGTATAGGTGTGTATTCGCAGCAGCACAAGCAATACATCCTACAGAGATATTCTGGACTCTTACATTGTATCTCACCCATTCTAACCATAGGTTTTTCCTTGGGGTTGTTTGTGTTTCTATGGAGAAAACTTCTTGCCAACTGAGACCTGGAATGGGGATTACTTCATTGACTACATTTTGCAAACGCTCACCTGGGCCTGTCTTAGCTGTACTGGTAACAGGGGCCTTGGTTGGTCTGAAACTAATATCCTGGAGCTGTATATGGCCTAAATTCCCATAGTATCCACTACTAAATACATAATTATAATGCCTTCCCAGTACAAATGTCTGCAGGTCAGCAGATTGGGGGCTTTCAAGATTTAGGGGGGGGGGGGTGACAACTTTTACCCCATTTACAGCCCCTAAGTGGTTGCAGAAGGGCTGTTAGATGCATTATTTCACGAAGACTCCTACCCGTCCCATCCTTGGGAACATGGCTTCACTAGATTTATATCCCCAATCATCTCCCATATTCCAAGCAGCATCTGACCAATAATAACAGTTATTGTTGTCATTTCTGGTAACACACATATAAAACTGGATGGTCCCCTCTACCACCCGTTCAGTCTCGGGGCACTTGACTACATCACAGAAATCAAATCGCCAGATATTCGCCGGGGCTGTCAGGTTTACCCAGAGAATAGTGGGACCAGAATTCTTATTTTTACAATAGGGACCAAAGAGGTAGGGGCGAGGATAGCCCTCAGTTCCAGGATCAAAAACAACAGCAACATTTCCCTTCAGTCACTACTGTGACTAAACACTGGTTCGGTCTCTTTTACAGTGTGAAGCGTGGATCCAGGTGCTCTTTCCTTCAAGTTTTACTGCAGTGGGGGTAACCAAGATCACCGTGTGAGGTCCTTCAAATCTCGGCTGGAGACAATCTCTGCGCACAAACTTTTTCACATACACCAGGTCTCCTGGCACAAAATCATGGTGTCCAGGAACCTTGTCTGGGTCTGGAAGAGAACTGAAAACGGTTAAATGCACTTTGGCAAGGTGTCCATGTAAGGCCTGCACATAGCTAGTCAAGTCCTAGTACTTGAGCTGCAACTGTTGTGGAAAGAAACATTCAATATTGGGGCTCCTGCCAAACAGAATCTCATACGGTGACAGTCCTGTCTTCCTGTTTGGGGTATGTCTTATTAAAAACAAAGCTAGAGAGAAACATTCTGTCCATGGTTTACCAATCTCTGTCATTGCCTTCTGGATTTTAAGCTTAAGAGTTCCATTTAGTCTTTCCACTTTTCCACTACTCTGTGGATGGGGTATGCAATACTTGACTTACCCCCAGTGCTGCCATTACCTCTGACATGATCTCTCCAGTAAAATGGGAGCCCCGATCGCTTTTGATGACTTCAGGAACTCCATACCTGCATATGATCTCAGCCATCAGTTTCTTCGCCGTTGTCTTAGCCGTAGCTTTGGCAACTGGGTAGGCTTCTGGCCAACCTGAAAATAAATCAATGCAGACCAACACATACTCATACGTCCCTACCCTGGGTAACTGAATATAATCAATCTGCAGTCTCTGGAATTGGTTAAAGGGCCGGGGAGTGTGTTTGGATGGGGTTTTCACTGTCCTACTCTGATTATGTGTGGCACATATCATGCAGCTCTGTACCTGCCTTTCTGCGCAGGTGGAAAACCCGGGGGCAATCCATTGTTTCTGTAGGGTGTCACACATGGCCGTCTTCGAGTGGTGCACATTCCCGTGCAGAACCTGTGCCATCATTGGGTACAGTACCTGTGGTAGGCAGACCTTTTCACCCCTCCCCCATAGTCCAGTGACGGTATCAGAGCAAGCCCCTATCTTTTGCCACCTATTTTTCTCCTCCTTACTTGCCTGTTCTTGTAACTGGGCTAAGATGTCTTTCAACACAAATGGAGATGGTGGGGTGTCTAGGTGATGTACTTGAGAGGCTACAGGAGTGCTTGCTGCTTTCTTGGCAGCCTGGTCTGCCAGTGCGTTACCCTTTGTCCGTCCATCAGTGCCTTTGGTATGTGCCTTTACCTTTATGATGCCTGCTTGGGTGGGAAGCTGTAGTGCATTCATAAGTTACTGGACTGCCTCAGCACGTTTAAAGGGGTGGCCATTTGCTGTCAGGAAAGCCCTGGCTCTCCAGATAGGCCCATAATCGTGTGTAATGCCAAAGGCATACCTGGAATCAGTGTAGATATTTACAGTCTTACCTTCTGCTAGTTTGCACGTTTCTGTGAGCTCTGCTTCTTGTGCAGACATATGAGCTGGCATTGACTCTGCCTTGATTACCTCATGTTCTGAGACCACAGCATATCTGGTACAGAAGCGTCCTTGGTCATCTTGGTGACGGGATCCATCTACAAAAAGCTCAAAATCAGCATTAGAATAGGCACACTAGAGACCAGCCGTTTCCTGAGACATCAATTCTAGACAATCATGTGATTTGGAAACCTAATCTTGTTCCTCTGGATCCATTCTAGAAAGAAAAAGTGTCCTTTTTCATGTCACCCACTCCTCCCCCTTTTGGATCCATAGGAACTAGGGGAAGAGTAGCGGGGTTCAGGACAGTGCACCTTTTTAAAGTCACATTAGTAGGCATGAGAATAGCACACTGAAGTCGCAGCTGTCCAGCCATGGACATGTGGCTAGGTTGTAACTGGAAAGGGGAACTTGAGGGTAGCATCTGTCAGCAGGGGTGTGACAATTTCTTTGAAAGTGACCGGGCCGGCCATAGCGCCAACACTGCAAGTGAGAACTGGTGCGGCGGGGCTGGGGAGCAATACCTCCAGACATAGGGTTAAAAGAAATATTTGAGTAGGGGACTGAATTTGTATAAGGTGGGAGGGCTGGAGTTGGAATTTGCTGCTGGGCAGGCCACTGATAAGGAGCCAGCTGCATTCTTGTACCTGGGGTGGGGGCTGGAATTGGAGCAGAGACTGCTGTGGCTGGTTTTAACCCTTGATCTTCCTGTTGATGCAGAACGTGCTAAATTCTTTTGAAAACTTTTAATTACTTTTAATGCATCATCCGGAGTGGAAATCTCAATATCGGGTCTGACCGACATTATTGCCTCCTTCAATTCAGATTTAAGGCCGGACATTAAAGCTGCCACAAATAGGTGTGAATGGGCTTTATTATACAATGAGAATCCCAAATCTTTAAACACTACCATAAGACGCCCATAAAACTTCTCGGCAGTCTCCCCCTTGTCCTGTGTGACATCTGTGAGGGAGGTAGCTTGGTCCGCTAATCTATCTTGTGCCCAAACTTTTAAAGCATTACAAAAATCAACCCCACTCTCATATGTTCCCCCATCCAGGTTCACATTATACATTATGCCACCCTCAATGATTGGAAAATATCCCTCCCCAGCCTTCACTTGGAAAAAAATGTAACAGATCTCTCCGGGGAGTGGAATAAATCTCTCAATTTGCTGCTATTTGTCTATAGAAGGCCATGGGGGAGGTTTCTGGATCGGGTAATTGGTTCCAAAGGGTGTCTATCTGGGATGGAGAAAAGGGGGTATACTTTGGCCTGTCAGGAGTAGCTTTCACATCATCTTCTTCAAACTCTGATATTACTGACTCGAGGGCGGGAGGAGGCATACAGGATTGCGTTCTGGCAGTGGCCGATAATAGGTGCCGTCAGCGTTTAGCAAGGGAAAGGTGGGGGCTACAACCCCGGATCTTCTCGCTCCACAATTGTAACAGACCTCTCTACACTGAGAATTAGTAACTCCGCATACATCACAGATCCACGCAGCCGGATCATAGGATGGAGGCGCACTAAGTTTTGGCAACCCAGTATATATTGGTGCCTTGGGATTGAGGGGCACAACCAGATTTCACTTTCAATTTACAATATTTCACAGATCTACCAGCGCGTACAATACTAAGAAAACACAGAGAGACTCAAGAGCGCAGCGACGCGTGCGCCCCCTCCCTTTTCAGAAACAGCAATAAGAAAAATCACAGCATTCCTCAGTGCAGAAAGAAAAAAAAACCACAGCGCAGCTGCTCAACCCCTCCCATCGGATATTCCAAAGACAAACACAGACACAAAAAATACAGCAGTTCTTAGACTTAATTAATTTCTACAAAATCTTCATCACACATTTCACATGCCAAATTGAGAATATTTTCCCTGCATTCCTGACAGATTTCTTTTCCCTTCTTTGGGCTAACAATATCAAATTTTCATCACACAATTCAAAGTCTTCTTCTTCCACGGACTGATTCTCCTTTAAAGCGAAATACCCCTACTTAGTCGTGTATAGATACCAGAGCGGCCGCTTAGTCTATTCCACTAGGGTTTTTACCTGTCCCCCGCTGGGACAACCCAAAATCGCGGTACTCAGCGAAAGGAGGAGGGCGTCTTAGACTCAACCCTCCGGACACCTCTGGATATATTTAAATCAATATAAACCTGAGTTACGTATCCTACCCAATCTTCGATCACCTCACCGCGCCTGATTCTAACAGTGATCAGGAATTCAGGATATTTTGACTGTAAAGAGAATTACATCACTGGTTAATCCGGGGTGTCCGTCCCTTATGAGGTACGGTTCGAGCACTGGGCTTCCAACGGAACTACACCTCTATATGATTCCACCCAAGAATCATCCCACTCCGGGGACAAACCTCAGATCCTCTTTGCAGCAACAAACACAGGAAAACCACACCAAACGGTCAGTCTGAACAGTATAACTGCCAACTTACCGTGGTTGTTGTGGGGGATGATCAGTCCCAATTTTCCAGTGCCTGCGTCCGGTCCGAGGGTCCTTTGTCTTGTTGTCCTCCGGGCGGCAGAAGCATTCCTGCTTGGAGCCCCACGTTAAGCGCCAACTGATGAGGGAGGATTTAAATTGATCCTTCACGGTTAACCCAGTGATTTCCAAATTAATATATATGGTGTTGCCGGCAACTGAAAATGACCAGACGGAGACGTGTGTCTCTGTATGGGGGATCGAGCAGATCTCTGGCCCCCGTTTATTCTGTATGACTTTATCATAGTCATAGAAATTACACTTCAACCAATCAGCATAAGAACACGCTCACGGTTCTTAGCCTATAAGAATGCAGGACTTCAACTAATCAGCATAAGAACATGCTCACAGTTCTTAGCCTATAAGAATGCAGGAACAATCTGTGCGTCAAAGTTTTGTAGAACAATACACCCTCAGTCTCATGTTCTACCGAGGTTGCAACAATCAAGGTCTCATCAAAATCTCATAACAGCTGTAACCTTTAGCCTACTAACAAAATTTATATCAAAACAACAAAATGGAGTCGAAAAGCACAAAATGGAGATTCTTTCTTAATTTCTTCCTTCACATTCCCCCCTAGATAAATTTTGTTAATTAATGTCCAGCATCAGAGGTACTATCCCAAGCTATAAGCTCGAGGGATACTGGTCTTCACATGACTGGTGCCATGTTACCAGCCATGGCTGTTGCGGCGTACCCGTCCCCCCTGTATACTAGAATTTACGAATAACAATTATTGATAACAGTAGTGGGGATCTTTTGAAGATAGCCATGCGCTTGGCTTCAACATCTTCATCAGGTAACTTTGTGAAATCGGTGTAGAGAAGAGCAGAGGTGGCAACGCTTTTGGTTTCATCACTAGTTATCCTAGTGCAGAATTTCCTAATACACACAGAAATACACCAAAAAACAAGTTTTAGTATTACATACATGACAAAGATAAAGGTGAATACTGGCAGCCATTTTAAATACAGTTATATCTGCAAGCATAGGAAAAACTTATTGTTTCACAGTATAAGAGTATAGCAGTACAAAAAGGTATAAAGATATATATATATATTTTCACCTTGACAATCCCCCCTAAATACTAAGTTTTTTTCCCTAAAGAAAGATCCTTCGAGACTGTCCATGTGATGGGGAAAGGGGAGGTGGATTTCTTCATCCAGACACCTCAGAAACTCTCCCCTAGCGAGAGGCCTCCAGGCAGCTGAACCCTTCACTAACCTCACATGGAGTTCTCCCACTGTCCCTAAACTAAATCTCTTAGCATCATCTGAGAATGGGGGGTTCTGTCTACTCTCTTGAGAGGGACATACTTAGGGATCTCCCCTGGATCAGTACCATCGTACTCTGGTGGGTCTACTTCTTGATTGAGGAAGGTGCCAGTCGGGATTGCTTTCACTAACTACCTAGGCCTGCCCAGGTGTACTTATACGTCCATCATATTTTCATTATTTGTTTGTAAAATGAGAAAGGTTGGTTCTCAGGGTCAGCCAATTGTTTTTGCATAGTTAGCTAGTCAGAGGGCCTCCAGGGATAACACTCCTGTATCTGTCTTACCCTACCTGATGTGGTTGGTTCTCTGGTAGTGGAGTCGAAAAGCACAAAATGGAGATTCTTTCTTAATTTCTTCCTTCACAAGCTCACCATATACTCTGAAAAAAACCCAGCTGAAATAAGTCTTGTCTTTCAAGATGGACTGCCAGCTCAGTGAAGAATCTATGCAAATTGCTCTTCAGAGAGGAAGAGGACTAGAACTCTAGTGCCACCTATAGGAAGTAGCAATCCTAAAAGTCAATATTGACCACTTAACGAGCCTTGTCACCTGAATTAGGATAAAGCTCAAAACCAAAATCTCAATTTACAGACACTGTGTTTCACGTTACTGCCCTTTGTCAGTGCAAAATATGAGATCTGGTTTGGCTGGGTGAGAGGCGACTGACCAGGATCCAAGGGGTAACGTTTTTGCGGAGAGGGACCAGTCAAGCCTGACATGCCAAGGTGAGGAGACGTTTAAGCTGCAATGCTCCTCTGGGAAATATGCAAATAATCTGTCATGGCTCAGCTGTCGGGTAATCCGAGACCAGGGACTCCTTCCGTGTTCCTAACACTAGGGAGCGCCCTAGCTCTCCCTATCTCTCGGGATACTTCTGAAGGTGAAGATGCCAGAACCTCCACCCTTCTGAATCAGCCTTCTGTCTATTCTCCTCCCCCCCCCCCTTGGGAAGAGGGGAGATGCCTTGCACCGCAGTACACCAACCTGACAAACAAGGCAGCACGAATAAGGGTAGCCGAAAATACCAGGCATACAAATATTCACTCACATGTAACAAAGGAATGGACTGGGGAGTGGAGGACGAGGAAAAACCAAAGTATAAGAAGAGGAGCAGGGGATTTTCACACTTACAAACCCACGCAACAGTCTCAGATAACGCCTCTAAATGTCTTCTCATATAACCACCAAAACACCTCTCCTGTAGTGATGAGCAAGTACACTCATTGCTCGGGTTTTCCCGAGGACGCTTGGATGACCTCCAAGTATTCATGACCGCTCGGAGATTTAGTTTTCATCGCCGCAGCTGAATGATTTACAGCTAGTAGCCAGCACATGTGGGGGTTGCCTGGTTGCTAGGGAATCCCCACATGTAATCAAGCTGGCTAACAGATGTAAATCATTCAGCTGCCGTGATGAAAGCTAAATCTCCGAGCAGTCATAAATACTCGGAGGTCACCCGAGCGTGCTCGGGAAAACCCGAGAAACGAGTACACTCGCTCATCACTACTCTCCTCCAAGCCATGCAGCATAAGCTAGATCTGCCGATGTGTTTCAATCAGGACCCAGATTATAAATGGGATAGGAGTGGCTAACCGGGCTCAGCTGAGAGCTCAGACTCCCAGAGCTCCCAACATGGTCGATTAACTCCTGTTTTGCCAAAAGAAATTATCACCATTTAAAAAGAAGGTGAATTGCTTCTTTTCACAGCAGGAGTAGGAGCAATTGAACACAGCAGTCTTCTGGCTCCTCTCTGTTGCGGTAATCCTGTGACATTGTCACTTCAGAGAGGAAGAGGACTAGAACTGTAGTGCCACTTATAGGTGAAGTATCTAGTTACAGAGCATATTGAAGTTTATGGAGAAGTGAGGGGAAGAGGGGAGAGGGGCAGAGCCAAACATAAGCAGAGAAACACATTGGCTGTGGTCTTCTGGCAAGTATTTTTGTTTATGCCACAGCTGGGTTTACAGCTACACTTCTCAGTTGAACTGTTTCATTTTCTCCATACTGCTGCTTCTTTTGTGTAAGAATTAAGAAAAATGAGCAAGAATCCCTCTCTCTTGTTTCAGGCAGAATCCGGCTAATTTTCCAAAAAACGGATCCGTTGCAAATAATGAAAAAACTGATGTATCGGATCCGTTTTTCTGCCCGGATCCGGTTTTCTATTTTTAACATTTACAGTGACTTCCTGGAGGAGAGGGAGAGAAAGAGAGAAAGAGAGAGCGAGAGAGAGACCCCCGGTTCCGTCACTGCGCTTTTTTCGCCAGACAAAAAAAGTTCCTCAAGACCGTTTCCCCACTATTTCCTAGCAGCTCAAATTCTGATGTTTAACTTGTCCCTGCTGATGTTTGCTTCCTGGGGACAATCCCACTGCCAGGAGTGTCCGGATGTCATTTTCATAGACTCCTATGTTATTTAGGACTGTCAAGATTTTAAACTATTTTTAATATATATATATTGTAAGAATCATGTAAGTCTGATAGTCGGGGGCAGGTATATCTCGCCCAGGTATTTGTCCTATGTGAATTAGGCCGCTCAGTATTTTCAGGATAATGATGGGTTAATGAGTGCGGGAATAAAGGATGACCAGCTGAGGGTTTCCAGCGTCAGCCTGGGGCACACAGATTGCCTGTCTGTGTGAGACAAACGTGAGTGAGAGCTGTGCTCAAGGACTGTGTGTTGTTAGCTGGGAGGGAGAAGCCCCCCCAGTTGTTGAGATAGCAACGTATCTGTTAGTTAGTGCCGGACAGGCTAGGATTTATTTTTATGCTTTGTTTTTTCTATGTTACTTTCTCGTTAATAAACCTGACCTAAAGTCAGCCTGCTAAAGAAACCTGCTGTACGCCTCAGATTCAATGCACAAACCACGTGACCTTTGACCCCAGCAAAGGCGATCCCGGAGTGTTTTGTCACATTGTGGTGGAGAACGCGGGCAATTACGTGGCACAGGCGACAGTATGGAAGACGTGGTGAAAGCCCTAGTACAGTCCACTGCCGTACAGCAGCAGGCCACTGCCGCACAGCATGAAGCTAATCGCTTGATGGCCGCACAGCTGAAGGAGTTAATGGACATGACGGTTGCAGACCGCCAGCTTCTCCAACAGGTGGCGCAGCGCCTGGTGAGCATGCCTGAGGCAGACCCGGAAGCAGAGTCCAGAAGGATCCATGTGAGTCGATACTGGCAAAAGTTGACTGCAGAGGATGACGTCGAGGCATACCTGACAACGTTTGAGCGGACGGCATTGAGGGAGAAGTGGCCAAAGGCACGATGGGCCGATTTGATTGCTCCGTTTCTCTCCGGCGAGGCCCAAAAAGCTTACCATGACTTGGACCCGGAAGTCGCTCAGGACTTCGAGAAGCTGAAAGTTGATATCCTGGCCCGGCTGGGTGTAACGACGGCTGTCCGTGCACAGAGGGTACACCAGTGGACATACCAGCAAGATAAACCGGCGCAGTCTCAGATGTTCGACCTGATCTGCTTGACAAAGAAATGGCTGCAACCCGAGGTACTGACAACACCCGAAATAATCCAGCGGATTGTCTTGGAGAAGTACCTGAGAGTACTACCACCAGCGCTGAAAAGGTGGGTAAGCCAAGGAAATCCCACGACAGCGGATCAACTTGTGGAGTTGGTCGAGCGTTATTCCGTGGCAGAAGGACTTCCCGACGAAACCACTGGCACCCGGTCCGTGCCTCCTCCTCGTGGAACCGGTAAGACTGTTCCAGCGACTACGGGAGAAGGAAAATTGGCAAAAACTATGGGGGAGGAACACGGGACTGCTCGCACTCCGAGACCGAGAGTGTTGGACGGTGGTCTCAGTAGGGGGCCTGTTAGGTGTTTCCGCTGCCGTGAGAAGGGCCATATTTCTGCGAACTGTCCTGTTACCACTGAACCCATGCAGTGCGATGTTACAGACTCTAAGAAACGCATGTCTTTGGTTACTCGGCTAGTGAATGTGAATGCGGGTCAAAATGATATAGCGAAACATCTGTGTGAATTATCTGTGGATGGGAAAAATGTTGTGGCATTACTAGACTCTGGAAGTGTGGTGACTCTGGTGAAAGCTAGTCTGGTGGCACTTCCATCTGGTTCGTCTGACAAATTTTCTGTAACATGTGTGCATGGTGACACCTGCTCGTACCTAACAGCGGTCATATCGATTTCCACTCCCTATGGGTCTGTGCAACACAAAGTGGGACTCGTTCCCGCATTGTTACAGGATGTAATCCTGGGCAGGGATTTTCCCCATTTCTGGCAGTTGTGGGAGAATCAGTTGCTCCTTCACGGTAGCTGTAAGTCTTTTCCCATGCCATCTGGAGGTCCCGAACTCCTAGAGGAGGTCCCACAAGAAGACGTTGCTGGGGAGGTTATTGAAACTAACCTTCAGTTCCCCTTCTCAGTTCTGGCGGGGGAAACTGAGGAAACTCAGCGAGAAGTGGAGGCAGACAGCCATCCAGCACCTTGCCTGCCAGATTTGGGAGTCCAGTTGGATGACTTCCACAGCGAGCAAATGAAAGATCCTACCCTGATTCCGGCTAGGAAAAATGTAAAAATGATAGATGGGGTACCCGTAGAACCTGACACTAGGCTAGCGTACCCGTACATGGTTCTTGAAAATGATTTACTCTACCAGGTAGAGAAAAAAGGAGAAGACACTGTGCAACAGTTAGTGATACCCAAACCTTATCGGCGGAAGGTACTGGACCTGGCCCACGGACATATAATGGGGGGACATCTGGGGGTACAGAAAACCACAGAAAGGATATCGCATTGTTTTGTGTGGCCCGGAATACATAGTGATGTACGTAACTATTGTGAGTCCTATCCAGAGTGCCAAATCTCTGCGCCTAAAACTCGCTTCTGTAGCCCTTTGGTACCCCTCCCTATCATTGGAGTCCCTTTTGAGAGAATTGGGATGGATCTGGTTGGGCCCCTTCCCCGGTCCGCACGTGGGCACCAACATATCCTCGTCATCATGGACTATGCCACTCGTTACCCAGAAGCCATCCCTTTGCGTAACACTGCTACCAAAACGATCGCCAAAGAGTTGGTACAAGTGTTTAGTCGGGTGGGAATTCCAAAACAGATACTCACCGACCAGGGGACTCCCTTTATGTCGAGGGTGATGAAGGAGCTCTGCAGACTCTTACAAATAGACCAGTTGCGTACGTCTGTCTATCACCCTCAAACAGATGGCCTGGTTGAGCGGTTCAACAAAACCTTAAAACAGATGCTCCGGAAGGCGATAGACAAAGATGGGAAGAACTGGGATTACTTGCTACCCTATTTGCGGTTTGCCATTAGGGAAGTTCCCCAGTCTTCCACAGGGTT